>NW_017100242.1:4449063-4449849 GCF_001263275.1 Habropoda laboriosa
TGTTATTTTTTTTTTAATTATATTTCAAAACTACTTACATCAAATTATGTATCCCTTAAAATCATTCAATTTTTATTTGAAACATTGGCATCGATAGTTTCGTAAATATTCAAGCGGATTGATTTAAATAGGACACCCTATGTAGAAGATATTTTTGAGTTTAAAAGTTGAAAGTTTAAGAAAGTTTATGTATAGAAAATATGAATTATATTGCAATTTTCTTTTGCATAGGTACTTATATAGTACGAGTTTTCTAATTTCCAATTGATCGTTAATTTTTATGTCCCTAATTACTACGTAGTCTGTTGGATGTTGTATACCACAAAACTTTCTTCTTCCCATTTAAGAAAGTAGCTTGTATAATTAACATACATTGTACGATACCAACAAGTCGTGACTGTAATATTGAAAAACACAAGTGTCACTAATGTAACTTTCTCTTCAAAAGAAACAATGTTATTATCGCAAAGGAAAATTTAATTAGCAAGTTTTTAAGTAGGCGAACATTTTAACAATGACAGTATGTTATTAGAAATGTAAATAAAAATGTGAAATTGAGTTTGTTACAGTTACGTAGACACTGTAAAAAGAAGACGTCGTAGATTTCGTATTTATTCAAATGTAAACTTTGGTTATGTGCATTTTTTTTTGTAGATTAAATATTATATTATTTGGCATTTGTGTAAATATCTAAGGTTTTAAACGAATTAAAAAATTATGTTAAGTTAAATTATAATAGAAATATGTGTATTTGTGTTCATTTTGGTTTATATACTTTCATTTCAA
>NW_017100242.1:4449927-4451643 GCF_001263275.1 Habropoda laboriosa
TATGAACTTTTTAAACAATTTTATATTGATTAAAATTAAAAATTATGATGTTTCAGGAATTATTCATGACCGTTTTAATGGCAAAGGTTACTATTATTCATGGGCTGATCCAAGAACAAATGGGCAAGAAGTTGATTGGTTAGCAGGCAGAAATTTCTGTAGGCAAAGGTGTATGGATCTGGTCTCCTTAGAAACTTCTGCAGAAAATGAATTTATCAAAAACCAAATTGTTCGGGGTATTAAAATATTTTGAAATCCTGTATGTTATACAACATAGCAAGGAGAACATAAATAAACATTTCGATTTTCAGATAATGTAAAATATATTTGGACGTCCGGCCGTCTTTGTGATTTCAAAGGATGTGATAGGCCTGACCTACAACCACTTCATGTTAATGGTTGGTTCTGGACTGCAGAATTACAAAAACTTGCACCAGCTAATGATCGCTCTCAAAATGATTGGTCTGAAAGTGGAGGGTAAATATAAGTTTCTTTACTTTTATAGAATAAATTAGTAAATATAGAATAGTTATGAATATTAAAAATTAAAAATATTAATTGCATATTATAACATACTTGATGACTTTGATCTTTTGAAAAAATAATTATCTTGTTAAAGATGTCTTAACAATCATAATATGCACCTTTTTGTGCAGAGTAATTCCATTTAAGTTACATTACCTTATTTTTAATAGCAATGGAGATGTTTTAGGTGTTACAGTGTGTTTTCACAAAGTACATATATTTTATTAATGTATTCAAAAAAGTTCTTGTATTTCAAATTAATAATTAAGAAGTAACAATGTTTATTGTAGTATTGGAAAGCCACAACCTGATAATCGAGAGGCTATACAACAAGGGGGTGCTCCAGAAAATTGTTTGGCTGTACTGAATCAATTTTATAAAGATGGAGTTCATTGGCATGATGTTGCTTGCCATCATAAGAAACCATGGGTGTGTGAAGATAATGAATCCTTATTGAAATATGTTCATTTTACCAATCAGAAAATACGTGTTTAAAATAAATAAAACAAAGAGAAATGAATGTTATACCTTTATTGTAAATTACGTAATTATAAGTATTAAAAACTTTTTAATGTATTTATATACTTTATAAAAATGACTATAAAATTAGTAGTATTACATAAGATGAATCACTATAATTTATTACTTGAAATAGTATCTTTATCTTTGGTTTTATAAAAAATATTTCAGGAGAGACATGTTTAAAAGGGCGTATTATATGCTTAAACAAAATTTTTACAAAACCTTATAATTTAAAAAATCTCAGGATTACCTTAATTTGTTAACAAGGGTTACCAATTTTGTTGCACTGCCTAATAAATTATAGTTCAGAGCATTCATTGTGCCTTCAATAAAGGCAATATTTTCGACTCAGTTTGATGCTATTCATCCTCAAACCATTACGTGCTCACCGTGTTTTACAGTAGCTCGCAAATTCTTTTGCTGCAGTTCCGTGTTAGGCGTTCACCATACGAATTTTTTTCAATCTGATACGAAAACGTTAAATTTACTTTCATCGGAATAAATTATGTTTGTAAGAAGCTATCAAATGAAATATTGTTCAACAATATTTTTTCTTTTTCTAAATAATTATTTCGAAAAAACGAGGTATACAAATACTTCCTTTACTTACTGTATATTATATAAATAGGAAATTGGAGTTTCCTATATTAAATAGGAAACCTCATTGGT
>NW_017100242.1:4451896-4452892 GCF_001263275.1 Habropoda laboriosa
GTTACAAAATTTTTATTTAGTAAAAATAAATATTAATTTTTCTTTTTTGTAAATATTATTAATGTTGTAAAACATAATTAAATATGTACTTGCAGACATTACTTACAGAATATTTATTTTTTACCTTCCACCATTATAATATGATAACCAAATTTTGTTTTAACTGGTGGATTTGTATAAATTGGTGAACTAATAGAAGAAACAGGCAATGCAAATGCAGCTTCTTGAAATGCACCAACCATAGATCCTCTAGACATCCACCCAAGGTCACCCTTAAATAAACATTAAATATTAGTTATATTTTTAGAAAAAATATACCAAAAATAATACAACTAAGAAATCAAATTACCCCAGATCTTGCTTTATCTTCACTATATATTGCAGCAACTTCATTAAATTTTTGCCCACCTTTTAATTTTTCCATAGCTTCCAAAATTTTTGATTGTTTTTCACATAATATGTGTCTAACCTTTGTGATTAAATAATTAAAATGAAAAAAATGTATAAGTAGCTCTAACACAACTTTGCTTGAATGTTGGTTATGAATATAAGTAACATACTTTCACAGTAGTTCCACCCTTCTTCTCTTCTTTTCCACTGCTGCCTTCTTCTGATGCTTTAGATTTCTTTGCCTTTGAACTGTTTGCACCTTTCTTTGGAGGCATAATTGAGATTACTACCAAAATTGCAGTACTAAATTAATTCAATATATAGTTTAAACAAAATTTATAATATTAAGCTGTCTAATAATAAGGAAAATATAAATGCATATTTTCTTGAAATTACCTAATTGATATGGTGAATCATTTGCTCATTACTCTTCTTAGTATACCTTCTATTATTTTTGCCCTGCTGATCACACAATTTATATTAGTACACATATCATAAACATATTCTGTTACACAATTCAACATGTTTTCTATATTTTTTTGTCAATTTGTAACTGTTTCTCATTATATTTAAAATTTTGTAATTTAATAAAATGAACGTTGTTTT
>NW_017100242.1:4453130-4461490 GCF_001263275.1 Habropoda laboriosa
AGTGTTATCAAACATAGTAGTAAATAATATTTAAATAGATTTTCACATTCACTGTACTTTATTCAATTAATATATATTTATGAGTACTTTATTGATACAAACACTGCAGTTTTAAAGAATATTACTTTTTGTGACGGTAGAATTGCACGTGTCTAATTTGTAAAGCACATATCCAATGAAATTGTTTTAACCTTACCTATTTTAACAATACGTAAAAAATCGTTGCACTGCAATTTGTAGAGTTGTATGCTCCAAAAATATTATTTATGATACTGTTAACACTAGAATATTAAAGTGCTGCCGATTCCACAATTAGAATCAATTAAAATTATTGGACTTAGGAACAATAGACCTGTGTTAAAGAAATTTTTTACAATCTAACTTTAATTCTCGGATTGGGACAAGGAAAAGTCACAAAGTGCAGCGCTCACTTATTAATGGAACTTTGCCAGCTTATAAAGTTATCAGATTGAATATATGTATACCTCCTTTTGGGGGCAGCTGATTAATTATTTACGAAATATTAACAATTAAAATTAATCCTTATATCCTGAAGTATAGAAAATTGATATAGATAAGCTATTAGGCCTGTGGTTAAACACCTGCCTTGCGAAACCAATGGTCGTTAGTTCGAGTCCTGATAATTTTTTAAAATTCCTTTCTCGTCTTTTTCTTATTTATATAATTACACAAAATTGTTTATATTACTTTTGCTAGTAGTTTATTTTAGTTATGTTAAATTTTTTACAATATTTACATTTATTTTTTCACTTTATTTACATCAATCAATATACATCAGTTACACATTCTGCACGTTGTCCGCGTGAAGCTGACCTGGGAAAAACCTTAGGGGCGAATCACCCTAACACGTATGAGCTGAGTCTCGTCTTAAGTGACTTGCTTCACAGTCTCCAGAATGAATTTTCTTATGCACATAATTTAGCATGATTCAAATAAGATCATGTCAGGACTCATTTTTCAACCATCTTTGATGGTTGGATTGTATATAATTTCTAAACTCATGGCATAACAAAATCTCTACTCTTTTACACGATCGATATTTCTGAATGTAACACGAAGTCCCATAAAGTGATAGGTCTATTCTGTACGTGACTTATTGTTTGTGCGACATTGTGATGACGTTACCAAATCGGGCATTGATCTTTCCAAGAAAGTAGCATACGACATTCCAAGAGAGTAGCACGCGACCGAGTTCGTCACCCTATCTGTGTCCGATGTCTGGTGACATCCTAACAGTACGCGATTTCACATAGGACCGTTGCCACAGTGTACCTTAATACTTTTTTATAAAGATTAAAGAAAATATATAGTTCCGTTTAAAAAATAGAGATATCTCTAAAATGCCTCCACATCCAGAGCAGACACATGTACCACGTGACGCACTATTTAAAACCATTTAATTTTGCTCAATGAAATTTTTTTTATACCTTCTATCATATTAAAGCTATGCCTTGTCCCAGTTGCATGGGACACCCTTTATACTGTTTCCTACAATTACCATTTGTTAAATACCGTTATAATTATACCAAATTTGAAGCAAATAAATCCCATATACATTAAAGTTAAAACACGCTCTTATTTGATATTTATTGACAAAAAAAAAATTTTCATAGAAACTAATTTTTAATGTGAATTAAAATAAATTATTCAAACATCTACTTATAATAAACCACAGATATATTAGAGAATTAACATACTAGAAAAGAATGGCTTCATATTTATTATTTAAACAATTAAAGTTTGTATATATTTGTTTAAACTGATTTGGGTAACAATTTTATTTTAATTTATGCCCTATTAAATCATTCTCTATATGTAACATTAGAAATATTATAAAAGTTGTATGATAAATTAGGTGGTAAAAAATTTTGCAGAGTTGCTGGCATTGCATTAAAATATGTTGTATTCCTTTCTCTGAACACTGTATCTTGTATTGTACTGGACACCTCAGGTTGAAAATTTTGAATAGTAGTAGTTGGAATAGTTTGTACAACAATTGGTTGAGTTGTAGATGCATGTGAAACAGTTTGTATCACCTACAGGCATTAAAAAACAAACACTATGTAAGTTTTGGTTAGTTTCCGTATAATTAATACATGTTCTATTGTCATTCGATTGAAAAATCGCTCAAAATTTTCAATTTTTTTTTATTACGAAAAATTACTGTTTTGTTATTAGTATGGTTGCTTTCATACTTTTGAGATATGCTTTGGGATTTATAAATAATTAGAATACGTTTATAATAACTTAAAATAATATGAAATTGGACAAATGTTTTTATATGATTTTGTAACATCGTTTTGAATTAATATTTAAAGTAGGTTTTATGTATTATATAAAGCTATTTACTTCAAATTAGATCAAACAATTTCTTACGTGAACTGTTGATGATTCTGTATTAGGTATAGGAAGAGAATGTTCTGAAGTATTTGATTGAACTATTTGTGACTGTTCTGGTTGTTGTCCTTGTAATTGCTGCTGTGATTGTATTTGCTGAGATTGTGATAAATGCTTTGTATGTGATGTATTAATACCATGTCTACGTTTCATATGCTTATTATAATTTGGCCAATTTGTAAAATGGTGTTGACACTCTAAGCAACTGTACGGACGTTCACCAGTATGTTGCCTTCTATGTGTCTGAAAATACATTTAAAAACACTGCATTCTTCTTATTTTTAAATAATGCAAAACAAGTTATGTAATTAACTTACAGTTAATATTCCCTTAAAGCGAAAACATTTACCACAAAATTCACATGTAAATGGCATTGCACCAGTATGTATTCTGTGGTGCTCCCTTAATGTACCTTTTTCTCTAAAAGTTCTTCCACATACAGCACATTGATGCGGCTTTGCCCCTGTATGAACTGTTTCATGTTTTTTTAACTGTAATGGTGTTTTAAAACTGCAAATTATTTTAAATATTTGAATATTTAATATGAACATTGAGTACAATTATATGGCTTATCTGCTGAGTGAGTTAAAAAATGAGCTTCTAAATTTCCTTTCTGAATAAAACTCTTGCCACATTGGTCACATGTAAAGTTTCTAACACCAGAATGAATTCGTTTATGTGTGACTAAATTTGGTTTTGTTGAAAATCTGAAAACCTTATTACCTGTATATTACTTGTATTTTACATATATTTTAAGCATAAATAAATATTTATAATACAAGTTAAGGAAAGAATATTAAAAATATAACATATATAAAACTATACCTTTTGTCACACTGATCACATGGGAATCTATTTTTCATAGTATCTGGTAAATGACACCGACTATGTATATATAAAGCATTTTGCTGCCTAAATGCTTTTCCACAAGTTTGACACACATGAGGCCGTTCTTCGCTATGAATTGCTTTGTGAGAATCTAATCCTTTTTTATGTACAAACGATTTTCCGCAATCATCGCAACTTCATAGCATATATTAAGTGATGTTATTATTAGAAAATTATATAAATAATAATCACATATTTTAACAAAGGGATTTTACCTAAATTTTGTCTTGTTTTTGTGTCGTTTAACATGAGTGAGAAAACCATAATATTTATCATAAACTTTATAGCATAATACACACATATATTTTGCTTGTTGGTTATGAACAGTTTCATGATGTTCCTCTAATTTTTCTAAACTAGGTAGCTTATCATTACAGTCTGTGCAAAGCCAAGGATACCTACTTAAATTTTCTCCTCTTTTATGTCCAAATTTTAATGTTTCTGCAGTATGTGATTCTATGATTTCTAAATCTGAATCGGTACCTGTATTGAAAGATAAAAATCTTAATTATCTTAAAATATTACTGTATTTTTTGGCACAAAATGTATTAAATAATAAATAATATTATTATCCTAATCCAATAATAGTTTAAAATATGTAATTTTTAAAATGATTAAATCATTAAATTACTAATTGTATTTATAACATATTTCTAATTTTCTATGAAAATTGAAATTTCTGTATATTCTTAAATAAAAATGCATATATAAATACATATTTTACCTGTCATATAATTATCAGGAATTTTTACATTAGCTTTTACACTTATATTATCGTGCTCCTTCTTTAAATTTGCATTTATATACATGTCTGAATCTTCTATTTTTTGATTCTGATTTTTTCGTTTTAATTTTTTTCTAGTTTGTTTAAGTGATGTTTTTTTCAGTTGAATTTTACATTTCTTTTGTTTCATAATGTCCTGATGTTCTTCAGTATCATACTTTTCATGATTATTATTTTTATTTTCTTTAATAAAATAGTTATGTGAAACATCAGATCTATCATGGATGTAGTTATTTGATAAATGACATTGAATAATTCCTTCTCCCACTTCTTCTTCTTCTTTTGGAAATGTAACTGTTCTATGAATATAATTTATATTTGTTTCTAATGGTTGTGGCTCAATTTTAGAATCTACAAGCAACTGTTTTAAAGATTCTTGTGCTTGATTAGTTTTTTCAAAAAATTCACTACACTGATTTAGTAAAATACAACAATCTATACAAACTATAATCGGTAATCCATCATTTATTAATACCTGTAAGCAATTTTCAATTCAAATATTAATGCAATGCACATATCTATTTGCAACTATATACATTTAGATATTAATAGATGTAAAATATATAATATAAATTTAAAACTTGAAAACAATCGTTTATTTTGTAAAATAAAAGAAGAAACAATAAGATTTAGCTTCAATGCAGCAAAAATAAAAAAACACGAGTAACAAATTAAAGGAAAACATATTTTTACCTGAATTTGTAAACATTTAGCAATTTTGGCTTCTATGGCTAATTTTTGTCCTTCTGCATCGTAAATTCCAATAAAATTCTCTTTGGTTTCGGCGCAGAGCCGGCAAAGTTCCGACTCCGTCATGATTCACGCATAAAATTCAAGAACAACTATCACAATACGTACATTGTCAAAAAAACTGTACATATAATCACATCATCTTACATTCTTATTGTAATGCATGGTAAATAGACAATTGTTGCGGATACCAAAAGGGATAGCGGACATGTTGTTTCTTTACACAAGAAAAATGTAAAATATTTTTTTAATAAAAGCTTTTTAGATATTCACTTACTTTACTACATTTACAGATAATAATGATAGATGTTTAAAAAAGAGTTTATTTGATAACAGATTTTTCATTATGTTGTATCAGCATGGAAGCACACAGATATCCTATTACATTTCTTTAGAAAAAGTGTATTTGCAGATACATATATGTACACTGAGTTTCATCGATCTTTGCCAAAACCCTAGAACTGAATAAACGCACAACGGCGGTGATTCTATGTGAAATGACACCGTATGCCATTCGCCATCGTATGCATCGTATGCCATTTCACATAGAACCACCGTCGTTGTGCCTTTAGTTCTAGGTTAGTTCTAGGGAATTGGCAAGAAATGATGCGATTTACTGTACATATTATGTGTGCACACAGAAAAAAAAACAAAATTTTTATAAAAGTTAATGAAATAATGCTTAACAATTAATAAGACGCACATTTATTGTTACTGCAAGAATAATCGTAATGAGTGCTACCACATGTATCCTCCACCAAAGCAAACTTGTAAATAAGCAGAGAATAGATGATCAGGCTATCCCCACTACTATTCAGTCTTACACTGCTGCTGCTTGAGGGAAAGTTACCGCGTAGGTAAATGGTTTAAATAAATGATTTTTAATTAGCTGTCGATAATGTAGCACGTTAATAAAATTGACGTGTTAGACAAACATTTAATAATACGGACGTTAATTTCTAAATAACTCATACACAATAAATTGTTATTGTAACGCGTTATCTTACAATAAATAATATAATATTTGGAAAATTTTAAATAAGTGGGCTGGTCGCGGGGTTACTCCCACTCCTGTTTATATCCAGTTTCCTAGCAACGACATATGTGGATTCGTCAGTTGCTTCTGGACTACTACGTGCTTGATGGAAGGTATTATTACAAATTTAGTTTATCAATCTCTAAATGTCTCTAATCGTTTTCTTTAGCTTATACTTGTTTAATTTTCCTTAAATTAAACGTTTGTTTATTCTATTACAGGTATTTGGCTGTGCAAAAGGTTCGAAAAGAAGGAACATTCAAATGACGCTATATCGATGCCATAACATTTCGTATTCGAAATGGACCGAAACGGCGGGAAATTGATAGGAGCAACTTGTTCCAGTATGTAATTGTGTAAGTGAACACAATCTTTTAATTTATTTCTATCAGATTGTTGCTCAACGGATGGAACATGAATTGTTATATAAAATTGAAGAATATTTCAATCGCTTTATCGTGTGTAGTTACGACGTAGAGAACATACATATGTCACCGCGAAACTTGTGTTTACAAAAATTCGTAAACACAACGGCCGTATTAGTCACTTTTAGTGGTCGAGCATATCTGACTTCCGGGCACAGTTTTTCAATGTTAACTTCTCAGAATTGTTATTCACATTGAAATTTCCGAAACACGCAACGTGCCTAGCGTCCTTTCCCCCACCCCATTCGGTGTGTTGCTATCTGTTGTAGAGGACGATATCACGGGGGGAATTCAGTCATTCAGTTACCGAGCTTTGATTCGACAAGACGTATTATTCACATTCGCATATTCTATCATTTCTGGTAATAATCTTACGATCACTATATACATACACTCTTTTACTGCCTTTGTTTAATTAATACACTTTCCTTTGATACTTTGTCGAATTGTCACAACGATATAGAGGAACTTTTTTCTTTTTTGTTCTATTTACGTTCAATTAGCTTTGCATCATATCATAAACTTCCACAATAGAGTTCGAATTCACATTCTTTTCAATACACATGTTATAAATTAATATTTCTCTTTTGTTAAGATATCTGGTTGACGAAGAGAGAAGAGAGAGAGAGAGAGACTAGTCTCATGGCAACGTTTATGCTGCCTAATAGATCGGCAAGGGTTTGTTGAATAATGGGTAATATTTAATTTATTATTATAAAGCCGATCGTATGTATGCATTTCTTTTTTTTTTATATTATTGATTTTATGTGGGTATATAACAATGTATGGTAACACATGGTACACATTTATTGCATAATTAAAGACAGGTATAACTAATTATACCTATATTATAATTAATTCATTAACATTATAAGTAATTGAGCAATATACTAAGATGCAAGAAGAACAAATGAAACACCTTTCTTTCGAATTTAACTCATTTGTATATAGTCGAGAAAGGAATTCGTGGCTTGATCATTTCAAACTTTGCTTTAATATGGAATTTTTAATAATATAAAGTCGTTGGATTTTATTGAAATAGTTTTCACCTTTTGCTGCATTTCGGTCGCGATATTTTGTATCTTGTAGAGTCACTAATATTACTTCACCAATCCATTTACTGTCTCTATAACGAGTTCAACTACCGACACAAACAATTTTCGTCGCAAGTTTAATTTTTTTCTAAAATAATTTACGTAGATTCGAATACTTACCTGTTGCTTATGGTTCGGTTTAGGCATGGAATTTTACTTCGTACAAACATTTTCGAATATTTATAAACCGGGACGTATTTCGCGACGCGACTCGGATAACATAACAATAATTAATAACTCTAATAATAAACATTTTTATTTTCTTTACTTTTCACAAATTAATTTCACTGTGTCGCACTATTCGGTACTGCGACGTGAAATAATCTTGATAATTATTAAACGTTGATATTTAATTGAAACTTGTGTTAATGTGAAATGTGCAGTCACGAAAGTTTTTGCATTTCTCCAAGAATACAGTATTTTCTTGACGAACACTCGGTACGAGAAAACAAAATGTAAACACGCCCTCCCCCTCTCTAACGAACAGTTTTTATTTCCAGAGATGTTGACCGCGTGCAATGCGGTCGGTAGAGTCAGTGTTTTTTGCGTACAAGTTTTTTTTCTTCTTTTTCAGAGCAACACAGCTCTTTAAGTAAACACATTTACTAATTTCACAATAAATCACGTGAAGGCAGAGTCAGTGATTTTGTTCGCCGGATATAATATACACGGTCGCGTTATTAACTTTTTATTTATTTTTTTATTCTTGCTGAAATTCGTTACCGGTATTAGAGTCAGTGCATCACTTGAAGAAACCATTCGGCGGAGCTCTCAGAGCTGAAAATGTAAGTACAGTAAATTCTCTACAAGAGTTAGTAAGTTTGGATTCTACAAGTGACAGTATAGATGGTCCTACGCCTAGGCTGTGTCATTGCTGCGCCCATGTTATCTCGCTCGCAATCAGTCAAACGTGTAACGCTACACCAGTCGGTTTCCTTTACGAGATTTCACGGCTCCACAAATCA
>NW_017100242.1:4462493-4464348 GCF_001263275.1 Habropoda laboriosa
AAATATTGAAAGAAAAATTTCAAATTAATTTCAATTGCTCAAAGTCATTTCAATATCCTATTCGACAAGTCTGAAGAAGAACGATGACTAAAATTCAAATGTTTATTTCCCTAAACCTTCAAAATAATTTCGAAATATTTTATTCGAAGCGGAGTATTCCAAGTCAGTATCGATAATTGAAGAAATTATTTGATTGTATTTAAAAGAACCGAAAGGAGAATATTTAAAGTCTGATGTTAAATGTCTAGCAACTACCAGTAATTGGTAAAATGATTTATATTTGTTTTGAAAGGAAAATTTCTAATAGGTATTAGTTAAAATGAATTGTTATACAGTCTATTGTATTGAAATTCTAATTGATTCTAACGTATACAAGTGTTACAAGAAGGCTGAGTGTGTACAGGGTGGACACTGACTCTAGTATTTACTAAAATTCAAAAATTCTCGTATAAATTCCGAAAATAGATTATTAATTACGGTAAACTACTGAGACGGTTTAATTAAGGGTGGGCATGGTGCTGCTTTAGTTTGAAATGATTTATAAACACATAATTAACAGAGGAAAAACCGTGAAACGGCAAAACGTCTACATTCTAATTGTTATAACATGTAAACAGAACTTTAAATTTAGTGTAAACAGAAAAAATATATAATACAATTTATTTCACGGTATTGCAACAAATAAACGTTGAATCAATATTTAATTCGTATAAAAACAATTATTTAACGTAATAATTTTACCTTCACTATGGCTATTTTTAATCTACGACCACAGGTCAACCTGATTTCTAATCCTTACGAACTTTAAATTCAGTCTAAACTGAGAAAATATATAATACAATTTATTTCACGGTATTGCAACAAACAAACGTTGAATAGATTCTTAATTCGTATAGAAACATTTATTTAAAATAATAATTTCACCTTCACTATGGCTATTTTAAATTTACGACCAAGGGTCAACCTGATTTTTAATCCTCCGAACTTGATTTCACAACGAGAAAGTAATAAGATCGTTGAAACGTACTTATTTGTCAAAGAAACTTGCAAAAATGTATAAATAATAATATGTAATGTTTTAACAAATTTTTGGAAGTATAAATTAATAATAAAATTGTGAAAATTAATAAATTATACGTTATTATAACATTAATAGAATTATGACTAAACCGAAGTTCGAAGTCGAGTATTTAAAGTCTGATATTACGTGCCTAGCGAGTGCCGGTAATTGTTAAAATTTGTTTAATAATTAGTAATAGAAATTCTAATTGATTCTAATGTATACAAGTGTTACAAGAAGGCTGAGTGTGTACAGGGTGGACATAGACTAGCTAGTAGCCCCCGACCACTCTATTCACATCTCAGAACCTTCAGGTCAAAATACGCCGCGAAGTGTCTAGGGCCCAGTATAAAGGGTAAATGATTTCGCGGGACATCGGCGGGTCCTTATATACCTGCGGTACCCTCTCCCCAAAGTCATTAGCAAAATCGTCGGTTAGGTCAGGCGGGAAATTTTCGCGGGAGATTTTCGCGGGAGATTTCCGATATCGTAACACGGTATAATTTATCAATTTTCACAATTTTATTAAAAATTTATACTTCCGACAATTTGTTATAACATTGCATATAACAATTTATACGTTTTTACAATATTCTTCAATGGAAACATAGGTTTTAGCGTTCTCGTTACTTACTCGTGGTTAAATTAATTTCGTAGGGATTAAAAATCAGGTTGACCTGTGGTCGTAGATTAAAAATAACCATAGTACAGCTAAATTTATCGTGTTAAATAATTCTTCTTACACGAATGAAAAATGTATTCAACGTTTGCTTGTTACAATACCATGAAATAAAT
>NW_017100242.1:4467304-4468695 GCF_001263275.1 Habropoda laboriosa
AAAATAAAAGTTTAATAGTTTCAATCTTTTTCATTTAAAGAGTTGTTAATTCTTGAAATGTCTATATGTATCTTTGTTCGAGTGAAAATTACGAAAATTTCAAAGTTCACTGTAGTAAATAATACCGAAAATTTTGAAATAATCATCTGGTTTTTAAGAACAAATAATAATATTCCGTTCTTTTACAAAGTGTTACAGCCTGCCTCAACTGTGGTCCCTATGGTGCCTTCCTGATGACTTCCACGACAACTTCTGGTGTGCAGTGGCGTCCTAGATGACTTCCTCTGGGGGTAGCAGTTTGCTGTGGCAGCCTAGACGACAGCTTTAACTCAACGAACTGTGAGTCGCATGCGTTTGAGGTTCCTCCAGTCACTCAATCATGTCGTAGGACGATTGGTCCGAATCGACACGGGTGACTGGTTGTAATTACTTGTAGTATCTTTTGACGAGCACAGTGACCGCGGGTGTGAGTAACAACTCACTCTCGTGAGTGGTAACATTTTGTGTGATTTATTTCTTAGATCAGGTTAGGTTTTCTTGCACTCGCGTTGTTTTTTTCTATTCTGGTGAACGCTGATAATACGATATTAATTGTAATGAAACTAGTAAATATAATTTCAATAATAATTATTCATTATACAATTGTACATTTCAATATAAATGATTCAATGTAAATTTTCAATATAAATGTTTCAATATAAATTTTCAATATAAATATTTGTGGAATATCCACGTGAATAAGATATACAAATTAAAGAAATTTATTTGAACGAAGAATCATAGAATAATTTTCTAGTATAGAAGTCGAATATCCTTCGACTTCGTCTCTTTGAAAACTGTTATACAGAGTGATAACGATGATTTATAGGTTGTTGTCATCGTTACCAGAATAGAGACTTGTTTTACATATTTTATCGATTGTATGCACGTTGAAAAAGTTGAATGCATAATATTAATAATAACATCAAACTATTCATTTGATTACCTTCTCTATTCACTATAATTCTCAATCTAATAAGAATACAATACAATTTAAAAGTTGAGTCATTCTCGAAAAAAGGAAATGCTATATTAAATTGAAAAATTAGTGCAAGAAGACACTTCGCGAATGTAATGGACCAGATTTCGAAGTCAAAGTATAACAGCCTTGAACCCTAATTTTCGCAAAATTTACTTTGACGACGAGATCGTCCCAGGATGATTTAATAACAAGGTGTTTAATTTTCAGAGCCTATCATCAAGAAGAAATAAAAATTTTACCTTCCCTGTGTGATACCTTTTATTACCATTAGTATTAATTATTAGACCGTTATACAAAGTACATGAAAAATCAGATAATAACATATTTTTAGTCGAGGATTTTCAGGTTTAACCCTCCGTATTCGTTGTCA
>NW_017100242.1:4469246-4499115 GCF_001263275.1 Habropoda laboriosa
ATGTGTGACTTGCATTTTTTAAATATAGGTTCAGGGAGGATAGGTAGTATACCTTCTGGTGTGTGTATGATAAATATAAGTAGGTAGGGCCGGGCAGGTTGACACAGTCTCCGATCGGGCAGGCCCCCTTTTTTTTTTCGTTGTGTTCAACCTGTTTCAGGAAAATCTGATTTGAAAAATCGAAGGTGAATCCGGCGCGAGTGGAGCATGCCACTTGCCACTGGATGCACTTGTCGAATTTTTCGAATTTCCCGCGTTCGCGGTCGGATGTTGAGGCCCTTCGAAACGAAACGCAAAGATAGTTTGCTCGAGGTTCGGCGTAGATGCACTTGCAACGATTTATTTGTTGCTCGTGTTCATCTGCGTGTTCCAAGTTTTCCGGCTTCCGCGATTATATCTTTTTATTTCACCTTTATATGTTATGGTTTATTTTACGATACAGGGAATCTCGAGCCTTAGACTTAAGTTTCAGAAATGTAGAAAGGCTATATGAGCCGAAGAGGCCCGGCAAAATGCCAATGAAGAGGGCTGCTACGAATGGCTCTGCATCTTTTGGATGGATCCAAAGGATGGAGAGTCATTCTCGTTGCTACTTTGTCACTGTGCTCGCTTGCATGTAGTATTTTGTAGGATGTATTTCAGCTGGAACTGGACATCGCCCACCCTCCCTCCCCTGTCGCGATTTTAATTAGCGTTGCGACTGATTGATCACGGTTTGCATTAGCGTTGCGAGAAATTTGCACGCGATTTGTAACAGAGTTGCGAAAAATCTAGTCTTGATTCGCATCAGAATTGCGAATCAATTGAGATCGCGTTTTGAATTAGAGTTGCGAATTGATCGAGTATCGTGTTTTAAATTAGAGTTGCGGAGAAATGCTACTCGCGATTGCTCTTGTGTATTGAAATCTTTGTTCAATTGTAAATGTTTGCTTTTAAAGTAATGTTACATTTTTTTCCTTTTTTTCAGAGTAAATTCATTTTATTTATTCAGAGTCCATTTACTCCATCTGTAATTTTAACGATAGCGTTGCGTCAACGAATGAACGCGTTTTGTCTTTGAATAGTGTTGCGTCGAAATGCCCAAATTTTTCAGGAGTCGCTGAAAAAGCTGCGCCAAAGGAGATCAGGGCAGTAGCCCTGACTACGACTGCCATGGATCCCCCCGTTATTAGTGTTGCGTATTATAAATTACAGAGTGCATAGAGTGTTTTTCGTATTGCCCAAAGCGCCCTAACGTGGCTGCTCTCCCGTTTAACGGTAACTTTTTTTATCATTATTTTTTTCGTAAATTCAGATTGCAAGTAAAATGAAGCACTCGCCGCGATTGATTCTGAGACTCTTTTTATTTCATACATTTGATAGATTAGTGTTGCGAAAGAATTATACCACTCTCGGTTTTTGCTCGGGTTTAGAACGAGTGGATTATGAAATCTACCGAGTGTTTGTCATAAAATACTGTTGAATTGTATTCGTTGAATTTCTATAACAGATATTTATTAATATTTACGATATTACATAATATCGATGATGATTTATTTTTAAAAACGTAATAATGACTTTGAGACGTTGAGAATCTCGAATTGAATCGGAATATATCAGAGGAAGAATTATTAACGAATGAAAGTACAAGTAGAAGCTCGGTGAATTCTTAGAAAAAAAAAAAAATAAGGATTAATTGTTATTAGAGTTAATTTACTTCTCTCGCTACGTGAGATTCATCTGTCGGTAATATTTTCAAATTTACATACCGACTGATGCAACAGTAGGGTATAGTGAATTTTTATAAATTTTCGAAATAGCTTTGCACGAATTAAAGTACACTCGCGATTATACTTTTCATATTGCGAGTATGACATAAAAAGCTTGCAGAGAAACATTTGTTACGTGGAAAGTAGTTGGCTCGTAATATTCATAGTGAAATGTTTGAATCATCGGTACAACGTCGCATACTCGTTGCTAATTGAAAAAAATAATAATGTAGATAAAATTGCGGTAAATTGTGCGATTATTTCGGTTTTAAATTCCAAATGAAGAGTAAATTGGAACATCTCTCCACGTTTTCTTCGGTGAAAATAACTTCTAAATGAATCGTACACAATTTTAGTCTCTTTTCTTTTTCATCTTGGTATTCGGTATAGGAATTTTCCAGTTTATATTTTACAATTACCGTTTATTCCTATTCAGTTAGCAAAGATTCTTCCTTTGATTTGTTATCAATGTGTACCAAGTAATTGCTAACAATGTAAAGTACCTTTCTATTCTTTTAATATCACGTTTATTTCAACGAATACGTAAAAATATACATACGATGTGTGCACAGTGTCTTTTTCTTTTTTCAGCTGTTAAACCTTCATTTTTAATTATTATTACTGAGGCTTTCGGATGTAAGCTGTGTCCTTACGGAAACAGTACTCCATTCCCCAATAATAATTATTATTAATATTTTATACATATATGTGCGTAATATCTTTTTTTTCAGCTGTTAAACTTTCATTTTTGCTTTTATTAATCCAAGAAAAAACGAGTTTGTTACAGATTCGCTTTACCGAAAACTGAGGGAATTATTGGAAGAAAGGAAGTAAATGATGCCCATATAGCGACTTGTAAAATCTAACTACTAAAATCGTTTGAGTTTTGAGTTTGTTGCAGGTGGCAGAGAAGCATGGAGCAATTTATCGCATCACACTGATATTTCTCTTACTTTTTCCTTTATATCACTTTAAATTTTCAGAATAGGCAGGGTACAATATAGATTTTTAATCAGGCAAGTTGTTTTTCAAACGAACGTGAAATTTTAATTAGCCAGGATATTTTTAACATTAAGTTAGATTCTTAGTCAGGTAGGCAATTCTTAATTTAAGTTAAATCTTTAGTTAGGTAGGCCATTTTTAACATTAAGTTAAATTCTTAGTCAGGTAGGCAATTCTTAATTTAAGTTAAATTTTTAGATAGGCAGGCAATTTTTAATATTAAGTTAAATTCTTAGTCAGGCATGCAATTTTTAACGTTAAGTTAGATTCTTAGTCAGGCAGGCAATTTTTAAGATAAGTATGATTTTCAGTTACGCAGGATATTATTCAAGATTTTAACATTTAAGCAGGAAAGTTTTTAATGAAATTTCAATTACAGTGCTGCTGTAATTAAGAGAGAAACACGTAGTTATTTAAGGTGGTAGCTTTCAGGTTGAAAAAATTCCAAGTTTATGTCAGGTGTAAGTTAACTCCTAGTTTTAAGTGTAGTGTGAATGAAGTTATAAGTAAGCTAGGTGTAAGATAAGTTTAAGCGAAACTTAAAGTACTTTAAGTTAAAATTAATAGGATACTTTTAACGTTCTTTTTTTTTTTTTGTATTTTTTTCTTTTCTCTATTTTCTCTCGTCGATTTTTATTCGAGTTCGAATTCTTTCAGTCTCCTATTATTGTCCGTTTGCATAGCGATCGAAAATTTGAGCGCATTGCAAATGTATGATCAGTAAGAGGTGTTGTGTTGCATTAATGATTAAAAAAGGAATAGTAGTCGCGTAAAAGGAGGGTGGACGGGACGTGGATAGGGCGGGCCTCCATTCGCAGCAACCTCCACGTGGTGAGGCCTGGGCAATCGATATTATTTGATATGTAATTAGAATTGTATAGCAAATAATACGAGCAAATCGGCTGCCATAGCGAAAGATCATAGTATGTATCGGTACCTGACGTCTGATTTACACAGAATTTAAAGATTGTAACAACCATCAACGAAGACGGCGACAAAAAATTTCCATTCCGCGAGAGGAAGTGAGAGGGACGACTCCCTATCCTCGTCGTCAATCAAATAATCGCGAAGCGATAGAAACTTCTGGAAGAAACTAACTTGCGATTCGCGGTAGACTCGCGGTTTTACGCGGGAGTCTCGCGGTTTCGCGCGGGAAACCACTTAGCGTCGCGTCTTGTTGATAAGTCGCGCGTCATTAGCAACGCTCAGATATAAATACCACGGCCGCGGACGCAGCCAAGCATTCTTGTTGTACTCTGCTGGGAGAGAGGTCGGCCTTCAGAGTGGGAGAGTACGAAGCCTAGCTTTCTGACGCTCTGACAGCACAGGAGAGTACGGGGACTGACACCTGGGTCACTCTCTGGAGGAGAGAACGGCTGGGGACTATCCGCCGGTCGCCTCTGAGAGAGGAGAGTACAGGGAGGTTACCCGGACGCCTGAGGAAGCTCGGAGAGGATTGCTTAGTACTTCTGGTGCTATGGAGAGAACGGCTGGACTATCCGCCGGACGCCTACTAGGAGAAGTGCTGGTGGACTCTCTGATCATACGCGTATCACTTAAATATTGTGATAGGAGAGGACGAGAGCTATACCTGGGTCGCTCCTGGAATGGAAAGAACGGCTGGACTATCCGCCGGACGCCTTCCAGGAGAAGTGCTGGTGGACTCTCTGATCATACGCGTCTCACTTGAATATTGTGATAGGAGAGTACGGGAGCTATACCTGGGTCGCTCCTGGAATGGAAAGAACGGCTGGACTATCCGCCGGACGCCTTCCAGAGAGTAGAGTACAGGAGGCTCACCGGACGACTTCCCACAGTAAGTGTTATAAATCGTTTTATCCGTTTCGTTAATATTGTAATGGGAGAGTACGGCTGTTTAAAGCCGGACGCCCGAAAGCAAAAGCAACAGCTCGAACATTGCATTGATTTGTTCGAAATTATTTTGTACCAAACATTTAACATGTATCGACGAAAGATAAATACACTTTTGTGTGTTTTTTCCCAGATACCAAAGAATATCCTTGCATTCCATAAAATCCTACTACAAGATGAATTATAATAAATGTAGTAATTGCAGTACTTTCCAAATAACAACACTTTTTAAGATAATTAACCGAATAACGTTTGAGCTTAACAGACAAATTACAATTTAACAGTAGACTAATAAATACACTTTTAATACATTTTACACTCACTTTTCGTATACTGGGCAGTATAAAATAATTTTTCTCATATATATATTTATTAACTTTACATGAATCGAATGATGAGTAAATTGTTTTAAAAATACAATACATTGAATAAAAAATGCTCCTTGTATATTTACAAATTTTAACGTCATACAATATGTAATTATATTTCAGTCAATACGCGCTTTGTTTTGACTTAAAGAAACTTATTATATACAATATCTAAAAGTTTTTTGTATAATATATATAAAGTTTTTACAGTGTTCCCCGCATCAGTGTAACGTTTTCTCGCCCCGGATCAGTGTAACATTCGTATCCCCACCATAACGAAAATGAAGAATTTTTTATTTTCCATGTTATATTCACGAGAATGTTATTAATAGATAGATAAAGTTTTTCTAATTAAAATGAGTACAAACACGATCTCATTCGCGCTATTTGTTGCTTGAATAATAATATATGTGTTTCAATAATAATACTTATTTTCAATAAAACGTATTTATACTGTGCTTAAGAAAATTCAAAATAAAGTAATACATAAATATTTTTCACTTCGAGCATTACATCAGAGATATTCCGACTGTCGAATCCATCTTACGCAAAACCGAATGAGTTCGTGTGTGGTCTCATTTTCATTGGAAAATATCATTTGTAATATGTTCATCAATAGAAAATTGTTTATTTTCGTTATACGATGACTCTTTCCTATCAATAAACATTTAACCGTCGATCGATGATCTATCTCGCTTCCTCTCAGAGTATCTCTACTCAAATGACGCTCGTTTAAAATTGTGTTCAAAAACATGATGAGAATTTCCCTTACCTCCGGTTTAAATGTAACGTTTAAATGTAATGTTAAATTGTAACGTGTCGTTATACTGATCCGGGGATCACTGTATTAAAATTACGTAATGACCAGTGTCGTATTAACATAATGTTGTTAATTTCACAAAAAAACATTTATAAAGTTGAACACTTTTAGCTTTCGTATAATCTTTAATGAACGTATTTACACAAGTGTACATAAGCAACAACTGATATAAGAATCGTTATAGTAAATAACACGACAGTGGTCAAATGCACAATAATAATACTAATTGTAATAAAAGCTGAAATATATCTCTGGAAATGATAAGAGTATGATAATACATTTTTTTAACAATATCACAGCATAGGTTTTTCATCTGTTGGTTCTTCTTTTATAGGATGATTACATTCCATTAATGCAGGATTTGCCACTGCGATTATATTGTCTCCACGTGAAGCTATTACCTATATTCGATTGAAATGAATGCAAAACTAACGATTAGTGTACGTTTGATTGAACGAAATATATGAGCACATTCATTTCCAATAAAACGAGATCAAACTAAAGGTATATTATTAAATTTGTTATTGAATCTATGGCTTAGAACGTGAAAATGGAAATAGAAGTCTTATAGTACTGTTTTTATTTTGTCTAGAAAAAAATATAATTTATCCTTCTTACAAAATAATAAAACAAAAGCATACCTTAAGATTGAAATCACTCTCTTTATCCGTATTATCTGCTTCAATTTCGTTAGTGTCCTGCAAATAGCCTTTTATTAATTTTTATAAATTGAAAATATACATGGGAAATCTTTATCAAGGATTGAAAACTATTATTATATCCATTCTATTGATTCTTAAAACAGTTTTAAAGAAAAGTACAACAGTTATAAATAGACTGAGATATTACATTTATGTGTAACTCGCAGATGTTGGCAGATTTTTAGGTTAAGCTAGGTTAGGTTAGAATCTGTATCTTCCGAACGGGTGGATCCCCGAAGCTAAGATTTTATATTTGGAGTCCTTTCGTACCCTCCACAACACTCACAAAGTTTCATCTCGATCGACCATTCGGAACAACATCCAAAATGTAAAATATCCTAAGTTTTTCACAGAAAAATATATTTAATTTCTTCACTCACATGTATCGATGAAGATTCTTCATTTGAAAATGAGAGCTGACTGTCAGAATCACTAATTCCTTCTATACTCGCACTGAAAATACCATTGTTATTCTTCTTCCTCCAAACTGGACTAAAACAATGCAAATGTCTGAGTACCGTACTATACACTTGCAAAAATTATTTATCATCAAATTATATGTTATTAAGCAAAAAAAGGATTATGCGATACGCAAAATATTTTAAGATCCAATTGAGCTCAAAGTAATCACCTTGATGATCTGTGTCTTCGAATTGTCGAATTATTCATATCCATCTCAGGGCAACGTAAATCCAACTCCTCCTACAACAGTGAACTGCTACAGACAGTAGAAATGACAAATATAACATAGAATGTGAAAACACGAAGAAAACTATTATAGAGAGAATAGAAGTTAGAATATTATATAGAAGTAGCTATTATAGATATTAGAAAGTATCGAATGACAGGTAATACATTGAGCATGCACAACTTGTGAGGATACCAGGAACAAAGCATAGAATCCTAACAAGTGTGAAGCAAAACAGTGATGATATTTGAAGATATTAATTAATAATTTTCTTTTTTTTTTTTTTTAACAAAATAGATTCATTTAAAAATATGGAACGTCAACTAATTTACCAAGAAATTGTTTCAAATTAACAATCTAATTTTCATTTAATTAAATGATCATATGATAAAAAATTTTGAAAGATTTACCGACAATTTATATTTTGTAGTCTAGAGTAACATCTTACAATTACTATTTCTTATCATAACTAATTTTTAATTAAATAACAATTGAAGGGAAAATATAGATCGTTAGAAGAATGTTTGATGCGTAAATTTATAAAACATTTAATTAAAAAGTTCACGAACCAACCAGATATTTATATAGAAACAACCAGTGCAAAGCCATGCATGTTATGCAAAAGCTATACTTGACCTTTTCTGCCTGTGCTTCATACAGGTATCAATGTGTAGTGGTAGTTTACATGTTGCATTTGTTTACGTGCTGGATGCATAGTTAGTAGTTTAGCGCTCATGCGAGTGCAGCAGCTCATGAATATGCCAACAATCCCAGATCAAATCACAACTATGGGATTCCATCAAGGATTTTGAAATATAATTTTCTGTCTTTGGAGTGCATTGGATACTTTTGGATATTATCCACTTTTAAATCATTCTAGATCATTTACTTTGTGTCTTTTGCTCGACAATTTTTTTTTTAAATTATTACCTATTGAAAATGTAAATTATCTCAGTTCTTCAGACTGTTAATACTTTCTCAGATTCTTAATGTTTCGTTTATTATATTTAACGTTGTCATAACTTTAAAACAAGTAGCACTAGTACACGTTTTCGCATTGTTTTTTTCTGTATAATTTTTTCTTTCAAATTTCATCTAATGGTATAATAAAATTTCTCTCCACGCTATTCTAAATTACAATAAAAACATCTTGTTAACTATTCCCTATATCTGTATCACATTAATACAAAAAATTGGTTACACTTATGTCAAAATCCTTGATTTTGTCCTAAGTTTATGACGATACTGAACTGAAATCATCTGTACATGGCTTATTTTTATGTTTGAGGTGAGCTAACCTGCGTCGCATCTTCATTCTCACCCTCAAGATCGAGCTTTTGCCGTTTTGTTTGCTCAACTTCGTTTTCTTCACCATTTTCACGTGGTTTCAACACGGATAAGCTAAACCATTTTAAATATCAGTGGGATATTTCAGTTAACTTAATTAGATAGAACTGTTTAATTAGATAAAACTGAGACTGACGAAGGACAAACGAATTTGTTTCGATAAAATTTTTGTGGCACTTGTAATGTATATCATTTCTTTCGTAAGGCATTTTCCTTTATTTCTCTCTATATTAATCCTGCATACTTACCTCCTAAATATACATTTGATACAATTAACAATATTTGATAAAAACTAAAGATACTTACTAATGACTTTTTGAATAATGATACCCAGAATCTCTCACAATACGGCGGGCCAAAGGAAAAAGTTCATCTCTTCTAGTAAGAAGGGCAGGTACGAACCTGCAAATTTGTGCAGCAGCTTCATTTACTGACACTTCATGTAATGTCAATGGTTTCTCTGGTTTCCTCTTACAGTCAAACCTTCCATAAATTGCTGCATATTTTCGAATTTCTTCCATTCTACGTGGATCACTGTCGGGCATAGCCATTACTACCTAAAAATAATATCGTTACACAAAATGTATAAGCTATAAACAAACGAAAATACAATATAGGGTAATTCCGGGAGAGACGGACCAGGCAAGTATTTCCTACATTATGTGGAACGCGTCAGTATTCTTTTGTTTTACATTTGTTTTACGGAAAGCGATCGAGCGTGGCTCTCGGTGTATTTTCTTCCATATCTGGCGGATAATGTAGGAAATACTTGCCTGGTCCGTCTCTCCCAAAATTACCCTATACGTTGAAAAACAATGATCAATCGATAGACACAAGAATAGAATGTACCTCTAAATTTTTGCAAATTTTTTTCTTAACATTATGAGGTTTCGGGTCAACAGGTCGAATTGTCGCAGCAAGTCTTTCGGCCGCTTCTGCAAGTCTTTGTATTTGCAATTGCAAAAGGGTTGGAGTTGGTTGGGTTGGGCTTGCTGGTGCTCCACCACCGCCACTAGGACTTGGTGTTGTACCGCTACCACAGGATGACTCACATGTTCCCACCTAGAAGTAGTAATATTTTATCGATAACGAAACAGATATCAATTTCGAGATATAAGTTGAAACACACCTGTACTATACCAGGACTGTGAGAAGTAGCGTAAGGCAAAGGTGTGTTCGGGCTCGGACTCTGTTGAAATGTTGTCGAAGCCACCGGTGCAGTCACACTCGTAACAGATACAATAGGGCTGGTACTTCTACAGGGTAACGGCGTTAGGGATACATGGGACGACACATAAGGTGTAGGAGTTGGTGTTTGCGAGGTTGTTGTGAAGCCTGGAAGATTTTGCACCTGTGGCCTAGGACTTACGCAGGGGAATCCTACACCTGCGGGAGTTTTGCAGGTAGCACTTGTCGGTACGACTGGTGTTTGAAAAAGTGCTGTAACAAAATTTTAGCAGTTGAATCGATATTTTTATTATTCAGTTACTATGTATATGGAGATTCGTTTAAATAACTTGTATAATTATTTACCCATTTTTAATTTGGATTTAATTAACAAAATGCAAAGAAAATTATGATACACTAAGTATTTGTAATACAGGAGTAAAGGTTTGAGAAAATGTTAACCTTTCGACACTCTAATTTCTGTTACAAATTCTGTAATTTACTTATGACGTCGTTATTAGTGAAATGTACAAAAAAAAAAAAAAATCGTATCGTCGCAAGATAGACACAACATGGTAGCAATAATAGTTTTCTTTACAGGTGGAGGCATAGTGGAGATCTGGAGGTCAATTTTGTTTCTCTAAGTAAAATGTCTAATTTTTTTATAGTCGGTATCGATAGAATAGCGAATTAAGGCACATGTATCGTAAAACTCACCGTTTCTGAGATTTTCTTTGATGTTCAATTTGTTGTAGCCAGTGAGGATTCTCCACTGATCAATAGTGCACATTACATAAATGAACACTTCCAGTGTTAGTAATAATATGAAAGAGAAGTTCGAATCAATTTGTAACTGTTCTTGAGCTCATACACAAAATCTAACATGGTTGAGAAAATCCGTGCCATGTAACTTCCGATGAAGGCTGATACGATACGGACGAAATTTTTGCAACGAGCGAGAATTTCTGATACACCGCTTCTGCTGAGATTCCAGACCAATCTATCGTACATTAATCTGTGGGTCATGATTCACTATTACAAGAACATTAATTTCACTGTCTCCACTGGTAATAGAATTTTTACGATCACTCTTGCAAAATAACTTTCTCTCAATTTTTAACACAACTTTTCGAACCTCCGGTGTAAAGGACACACGCGGTTCAGATATTTTTCAGCATATAAAGCTTGTGCCCTAATAGCTTGGAATTAAAACTTCATATTGACAACCTTGTGATCACTGAACGAGAGCTATTTTTTCGTTTACATCTGAAGTACCGAGCATAGTTTCGCAGTTTCATAGTTATTTTTTAGGATAAATATGCTTTACAAATAGTACTTTTATATTCAACATTCGCTGTTCTATCAGATTTGACTATAAAAGAATTGAACATTCCATTTAAAAAAACAAAACTGACTTCCAGATCTTCTCTACGTCTCCACCTGTAAAGGAACTATTGCCACCATGTTACGTCTTTCTTGTAACTTAATAGTTTCTTCAAATACATGGATATATACAGGGTGTTCCAGTTGAATCTGTTAATGTGAATACTTGGAAAAGCTTGTTGTGTAGGAAAACAGGTTTTTAGAGGATTACAGAAGTTCAAGAAAGGTAAAAGATTGCTTGATGGAGGCGTCAGAGTTAGGTGAAAGTCATTTATGTTTGATTAAATGAACAATAAGAACAAAAATTGTCACCAGAATAAAATCAGCTTGACCCTCTGTCGGGCGCACCAGATCTCTCAGGTACAACCATAATTCATCTATGTATATAGACGCAATGCGTTGCGCAATGAGTGTGCAAATGTGCTCAAAATGTTGATGTTTTCTTCTTCTTTTGTTTACACTCATGTTCTTCTATTATTCCTATAGTTAGTTACCTTCCACTTGGTAAAAGACCTCTTGAAGGCCGATCTCTAAGATCCAGTGCCGCCCGATGGCGTTTCAGAAATGGGTGCGTCCGACGGAAGGTTAATTAAATCTAACGAAAATGGAGGTAATTTTGTGGTACTTTACAAGGATTTGTGAGCCATTCCTGTAGAGCTTTCTGAAGTCTTCTGACATGAAGAGGTTTGCTCGCCATACCAACCAGCGCCATAATTTCTAGAAATTCCTCCTCCCCAGCGTCGCATAATTGTTGCACGTCGTCACCACCTAGAATAGTTTATGTGAAATGGTTTAATGTTTCTTTTACGAAGTAAAAGGAACTGTGTATTAAAATGTGAAATAGAGTTATATTACGAATTATCTTAAAAGAGAATGTTTCATCCCAGATAGCACAACGACGTCTTAGAGAGATGTCTATTTTACGTCAATTTTTGGTCTGAACGTCTTACGACCTGATCTGGACATCTTGAATACGTATAAAAATTACGTGTTTAAGACGTTCGCAAGATGTCTGTGTGCTATCCGGGACCTTGGTATTATTACCATTAACAATTTTTTCTTGTAGTTGATTGAAGAAAGTTTGCATTGTACAGTTTCATGTTTCTTCTTATAGTAATAGGTAGTTTTTTTTTCTTATTGTAGTAGGTAGTTTTCAAATTGTTGAATTTTTCACTATTTCTCCTTTTGGCGAAAATATAACGGTAACCTTTACTTTTCTATATCAAACTCTGTTCTTTCTTTTTTTTTAATTAAATGTTGTAGAACAACTTAAACTGAATTATATTTTCCGTCTTATTTTATTTTAACGAAAGTGTAACATTTATAACAATGATATAAAAAATTTGTGTTCTATTTATCATATTTCGAAATAACAATTTTTAATGGTACAATCTATTTACGTACTACTTTCACTTTTTTTTGTTGCAAAATATTGTACGAAATATAAATATTTGCAAACTTTGTACGTAAATATTGATATAAATAAAATAATAAACTCCAGGAGAGATACTTGGAATAATTAATCAACTTATATTAAGAAAATTAATAAATTAATATTAATAGTTGATAACTTTTATCGAAATAACATGCAAGAAGCATTCTAATATAATGAATACGTTAAAAGAATTTTGTTTACCCATTTCTAAAAGCGTATCGTAGTAGCCTAACAGAGATGCACGTTGCATCACTCTGTATAGTTGTAGCTCCGCTTCATTCTGAGGGACCGACGTCTGCACCACTAAATAAGTTGTGCAAAAATTTATTAAAATTTGCTATTTACCTCTAAAGCAATCATTACAATAGAAAATCATGCACATTCTTAATGCAATTTAAAGGGGTATTCTCAATTGCAAGCGAGAAAGAAAAGGGTTTCCTTTGGAAATTTTCTTTTCTGGGAAAATATATGTACAGTCGAAAAAGTTTTTTGGTATATGGTTGTAGGGTGTTCAGTGTATTGTTTCATATTTTTTTTATTCATAATATAAATATACAGTGTATATATATGTAACATGTGTTCAACGATGGTCTGCGGTGGAAAGCATTCTCCGTTGGTGGAATTAATATCTGAATAACTAGCTGATCTGAAATAAATATTAAAAATTACTGGTACTAGCATGAACATTATTAGTTGAGAATTTTCTAAATAGCAGATGACATTCCGTTTTGCACATGATTGGCGCATTTTTGTTTTACGACTCCGCGGTTCGTCTCGGTGCAGTTAAGCATCTAAAAGATCTTTAAATGTCTGGCTGCCTTTGTCTCCGATGTATACAGTACTTACTTCTATTTTACGTCCAAAACGATCATCGATCTTTTGGACATTTTAATCACTCCGTCCACTTTCATTTTGCCAACGTTGCTCGAATGAGTAGCCCATACACTCTTGGTTATAGTCTTTGTTCTTCCAGTAGTCACACAATTTTCAGAAACTCGACTTCACAGTAACATAAAGCACTTTGTTGCTGTACTTTCCGACTAATGAAACGACGATAAATCTCGTTTAATCCAAGTACCATTTTACCCAGCATTGACAAATGTGAGTGTAATTTTGGAATTCCCGTTCGGGAATATATCCTTTGTACTTGAAATTATGAAAAAATATGCAAAAATAAATTTCGCTTTTTCCAAATCGATAAACGAGAATACCCCGTTAAAGCAGCTATTAATTAAATTAGACGATAATTGGTTTTAGACACTTATGTACATGCAAGACTTTGCACATTTGTAATAATAATTTTATAATTTCTTTAGAATAATTTTAAGTAGCGTCAAGATAACTGTTAAATAGAATTTTACGTATCTCAATTTAGAGATCATCGGATAATTAGTAAGAGGATAAAAATGAATTTATATTGTAATAAAAAAATGACTAACAATTTCCACACTAATATAGAGAAAATTAAAAGTCCATCTCAGTAAGCATCTTGTTCGAAATTAAAAGACAAAACTAAAACTAAAAAAATGTGTAATAACTTATAGGGTGCATATAAATTCTTTCGAAGAACCATTCGAGAAAAGAGGGAATGACGACGATAATAAATGATATAATAATAATAAAATGGCAGGAGAAATATTCGGAAGGAATTAGAATGATTGGTGTAATTTATGCTCCCCTAATTCGAGCCCGGCAGGTTCCCCGAAAACAATTTCCCGGTATCTCGATACACGAAGGGGTAAATCGTTTCTTGATCGACGTTCGGCGGACAAGGCCGGTTCGGTGAGCGAGGAGGCTGACCGCGAGGAGCTCACCTCGAACAGTATGCGGCAGACGGTCGAGTCGCCAGGGTGTTCGACTAGTTTCTTGCAAATTTCGAGGAACTGCGAGAAAAAGCAGCGTGCACACACGTACAGCGTATAAATTAATACCGGTACCGCTGGCATGACATCGGACGCCGCGACCGAGAGAGTGTCCTGAAGAAACGAACCGCCACTGTCTTGGAGAGCGACGAAGAGGAAAGGATAGAAATTAAAACAAAGGGGAGAAGGATAAAACGGAAGATGAACGAAGCGGGAGAGGAAGAACAAAAGAGAAACACAGTAACAGTGGCAGGAGGAGCAGGAGTGGAAAAAGGGAGATATTTAAGGGATGAGAAGAGAGAGGGCGACTGAGACGGGAAGAAAAAAAGAGAGCAACAGGAAGCCAAGAGAGAACGAAAGAAAGAAGAAATGCAGAAGGAGATACGGAGCAATACGGTAGAGCCGCCGGCCGATGAAAAACCTGGCCGACAGGTCTTATTACAAACCTGAGGCCCGGTCTCACGCTTATATACACCGACCGAGATCGAGTAAGTCCCTCGCAGCAGCGGGGTGACTCGATCCATGAGATTTTTGTGATTGTGGCCCCTGCAGTCAGTTCGCACACGTCTGTGCCGAGAGGATATGTGGATCTTTCTAATGAGACACCGATCTTTCCTCTCCACCTTCTACTCCTCCTCTCCGCTCTCCCTTACCCGCCAACTTACGAAATGACCGTTGCAATACTAACGCTTAATAGCTGGTGTAATTTCAATTATGTGTCACTGATAATTGTAGAAAGTGATAGACTTTTGAGTCGATTATTCTATTTTTTTTTTTGTTTTTTTGTCAAAACTTTAAACGTGGATGAAAAAGTTACAGTAGAATATTTAGCGTATAGGTGAGTTTCTCAAATCCCTATTTTTCTTTACATTTATTTTAGGTACTTGTGTGACGTTCCAAACAACGTAATTCATCTATTGAAAGTTTTATTGTAAAGTATTAAATTTGTGAATATTTATTTTTGAAAAAATATAGTTACAGAATTTTTTGTAGGGGATATCAACTTTTTGCTAATAGCTTAATAGCTACGGTAACTCGTAAACAATTATTCGTGAACCGTTTTATACTATATTACGCACTATTACTGTCATCATTTCTGTTATCGTGACAAGTTACGCTGTTTTACGTTACGTCACGTTATCTCTTGCGTATGCCGCATTGTGTTATATTATGTCGAACAATACTGCTTTCACTCGTAGTATCGTAATGTATGACAACAGAATTTTTCTCTAATTAAGTGGTGAATTTGCGATAGATCATTTTTTTGGGTAGGGGAGAGTAGGGTAAAACAGGGTAGGCGGGTAAAACAGAGTATCACTGTTTCTCCGTGACATGTAGCCAATAAGCAAACAATGTAAAATGAATTAACGTTTGTAATGTATTTGATAAAAATACAAATTAAAAAGTAAATTCCTTGCTAAACGAATGGACATAAGTTTTCTCCATCGCTGTTTGCTTATGACGTTTTATTTTTAATTTAATTTAGATTTCCTTCAGGTTCCGATTAATTTCTTCACCGTCTGTAGGTATAACACGGCTTTTACCAGCGGTTGCTCATCTTTTTACCCTTTCAACGTTTTGCTTGAATTTATCCGAGTACATATTCTTAAATGAATTCCACCCTCCATCATATTTGTAAATTGCCTTCTTCGATAATTTGAACTACATCGAGATGCCAATAACTTTTACATGGAATATACTATTAAATATAATAAGCTTTACAGTTTCGATCGTTTTATGGTTACACGTTAATTAAATGGAACGATTTTCACGTGTCATTTGTTCAAATATTCATGACCTCCCCTTTCCTGTCTTATTATATGGAAATCAACCAATTATGGCTATTAAAAAGTATAATTTATATGCGATTTACTATTTGTTTTTCTTCTTTACCATGTGTGTACAGGTGTTCTATTTGTGGGTAAAATTATTTGACCTACTGCACTCCTTATAAATGGATTTATTCGAACAACATTTACAAGCAAAGCTCATAGATTATGAGAAACGTCCAACTGTGACGTTTATTATGCTTATGATTTCAATTACCTATTACAGCTCATAACGCTTTCATCGCGATGAAAAAACGTTTCGAACATCGCTCTATATTTCTTTACCGTTCAATGGTACAAGTGTCGTTGCTCAATGGAAATTACGAGATTATGAAAATAAAGCAGGGAAAAAACCGTATTGATGTCTATATGGCGAATCAGTTTTACTTACAATTAGAAATAAATTAGAGTAGTATTAAAAATTGATTGTCACAACAAAAGTATTACGTGTAACAAATGATACTATTGATTGTTTTTTTAAAACCTATCGATCATCCTGCATAGGATAATCTGAAAATCTGGAAAATGAAGACCAACGAAGCCACATTAATCATCCTACTAACTGTGCAAGCGATCCAAATCCTACGTTTATTCCTCTTTTTTCTTCTGTGTATGAATTTTTTTCAGCTTGCACATGCTGAAACATACGTTTCGAACGCCATCGAACGATTGAATTTTGAATTAGTTGAAACAATCGTTGAAAAATTGAATTTTTCCCCGATTGTTGTCTATCGTCAGTTTTACGTCATAATCATCCAATAGCGAAGCTTCCCTACCAAGGATCCTCTTCGTTTGACCAAGTAGTGTAGAGTTATATCTCTGACCAACAGTCTAGGACAGGTAGTGCATTTACATAACAACTTTTTTGGCACGGGATAATCGTTTTTGTCGGCTGGGAACACGTACGCGAATCGGAGGCAGAGTCGTCACGGCATAGCATCCAATACCGCGCACCAGGGACGCGCTAAGAAAAACCTGATCCTACTACCGTGGCCTCCTCAGCTTCCCTGGGAACGATGCGTGCGCGTGCTACCTTCTCGTCACCACCGACGAATGGTCGTCGCGTCGTTCCTTCACTTTTCAGTAAGAACCCATGGATCACACTTTGCTCTGCTGCCTCAAGAATTTTTCCCTTTTTCTCGTCTACTTGAGCCTGCTTTTATTCAGCATTGCATCATAAGTGTTCACGCATTAAACCTCTGGAAACGAAATTTCTCGTTTCTACGAAAATGTTCGCTGTTCGCTAGACAAGAGAGCTTTCTTGTTTTTAGGTGTCTACCGGAGACTCTTTATTGATAATTTTCCAAATTACAATTTTAGTTTCAACTATCGTTCACTTGGAAAACAGCAAAGCAGGTCGTATTCAACTTGGGCAAATTTTAATTAAATATATCAATCACGGCAGGACTAATTAGTGTTCACGCATCACAAAGTTGCCATTTTAGTATTTCATTCGATTAAGATTGTATATGGACATTCTGAAGAGAAATTAGGCAGATTGTTTCTTTGTTGGATTAAAAATGAGAATGTTTGGTTAGTGTATTATTAAGGGTGTTCGGTGACTGTTGGTGGAAAATTTGAAGGGTGATTCTACAAGCCGGAATAAGACGAAAATCAAGAATAAAAAAGTTGCATTTGAGGCTTAGTTTTTTAATTATTAACAATTAAAGATATCCCCGTAGTCGAGCAAACCTCCTGACACCAACCAGTATACGGTAGGTCAAGACACGGGGAGCACAGTGATTCTCAAAACGAACGACACATAGCCAGCAATTCACCTTGTACAAGTTGTAAAGAAGAAAACTGTGACAGCCAACACGTTAAACGATTCGGCGACATTTTATTAGAAAAATCGTAGATTAAACATTAAACCTGCCTACTCTCAGAAATCCATAAGATCGTATCAAGCAGATCAAAGCTATGGGACTTTCGAATGGGGAGATTTAAGTACCGCGAGTTGTACGAGGTAAGCTCTGCCGGACATGTGTTGTTTGTTTTGAGAATCACTGTGCTCCCCGTGTCTTGACCTACCGTATACTGGTTGATGCGAGGAGGTTTGCTCGACTACAGGGACATCTTAAATTGTTAATAACTAAAAATCGAAGCCTCACACTCAATTTTTTTATTCATGATTTTCTTCTTATATTCCTTTCGAATTGAATAAACGATAAACCCCCGTTTTCGTGCATTTAACTCGAGGAATCAACAATTTCTGTGCAAGATTGTGGATTCGTGGGTGGAAAAGAGGCGAGATTTCCTTCGGGAACATCACCTAAATGCTTGAAGAAGAACCGACAAGTCCCCTAACGTAATGGATAGTGAGAAGAGTAGCGCGGGAGATGGGGAAGTATGAACAAACGAAGAAGGAGGAAGAAGATAGCCGTTCGATGGCACGTGAAAGCGAAGAGGAAAAAGAAAAGCGAGGAGCTTCAGTAGATAGGCAAAGAAAAGTAGAAGCAGATAGAAGCGGCGGGAGCAGCCATCAGCAGATGAGGGGGGTGATTCAGGGTAAAAGATGTTTGGTTGGACGGTGAAGAAAGGAGAAACCGGGGTGAGAGCGAACGAGTGCTATAACTTCTTTGTCCGAAAAAAAAGCCACCAGCAACAGCAGCAACAGCAGCAGCGGTTAGTATTTCGCTTTTTGCTGGCATTGTAATCAGGGAAGGGTTAGGTGAGTTTTTGTCTAGTGCCTCTGCCGCCGCTGCTTGGACAAAACACCGGACAGATGGACTGAGTCGTCGTTTCGATCCCCCTATCTATCCTTTCTGTCTCCTACTCCTCCCCCCTCTTTCTCTCTTCATCTAATTCGTGACAAAGCTCTTTTCCCTCTTCTTCTTCTTCTTCTTCATCTTCTTCTTCCTCCTCCTCCTCCTCCTCCCACCTCCACCTCTTCTCCTTATAGTCTCTCCCCTTGGTTATCCCCTCTACTGTCTCTCCCCTTTGAGCAGTCCTCTTTTTATCTTTTACGCTACTCTCCGTGCATCACCTCTTCTTTCTCTTCCCCTTTACTATATCTGCTCGTTTTACCTTACCGTTTTCGTTCCCTACGGTCGCCCTCTTCGCTCCTCCCCCCGATATACACGAGCTCCATCACCGGTCTCGGGCTTCTCTAGGATGCTATTTTACATATCCCCACTTTTTCTTCCTCCTCCGTTCCCCTATGGTGAACTTTTCGTTTGGGGCGGGGGGCTAATTTGCTGGTCAACGTTGAACGGGAAAGAGAGAGATGCTGCTAGGGAGATGGCGCGGCATCTTTTAATGAGGGAAACGAACGGTTTTTTTGGGATTAGTTGTAATGTTTTGTTTGTTCAGTTGTGTACGGCTGATTTTGTTTGTTGTGCTATGTGGTTGGAGAATACAACGATGTACGCTTGGTTATAAATAAATAGCGTGTGACAAATCTAATTGTTTCCTTTCTTCAAAATTATTGGCACTGTGGATTACGAATTTTTAATTTCCATACTCAAGATGAGCGTAATGATTTTTCTTTTTAATTTCTAGCGTCTTATGTAAATAGGGACTACGAACGATTACAAAAGCGATGTAGTATGTTGATGTTATTAATATATGTAACAATAGCAGACAATTTTAATATTTCTTTCATAACCTCTGCATCGTTTATTTTCGCAGCAAGCGTGCATTTTCTAAGTTACACTGAAAAAGTGTAATATAATAACGTCTAAAGTTCTTTATTTTTTATAAATAAGTTTAATATTTTTGAAAAATTTGTTGCTCCTTTAAGTGAAACGAAAGAGAATGCGTTTAAATACGTTAGAAATTAGTATAGAAGGTATTAACAACGTTAAACCGGAAACGTTGGAGGTTGGAACGGCTTGAGAGTCCATGTTATGGAAATTACAAGTGTCGGTACGAGAAAACGTCTGGGGTAGGAAAACGTATTTTCCACCTCCAGGGGTAGCGATCGCTCGATTGACATTGGCTGGGTATCGTTTTTGGATACGCAGGGTGGGGCCCGCATTCTATCCCTCGTGCAATAGCTGACCTCCGTCGTCTTCCATCCCCTGCTGCTTAAGCTTCTGTCCCTCCCTTAGGCATGCTTTTAAAGTATGGTCGACTGATTTTCTGCCTGCACGTCCCGCCATCGAGAAAAAACTGACAGGCCGTTAAAATTACAAAACACCACGACGCGTAATTTTTATTGTGTAACGGCACGAAGCGAGAGAAAATTTCCACTGTACGCTATAACGTGTTAAATACTCCATTGTAGTTTAACGATTAAATTTTTGAACAGTTTTGTTTTAATTTCGGTTGATAAACCTTGTCGCCTTAAAATTCTTTACACAATTCCCTACATATTATTATATTTTTTAGTCTAATATTTATTTGTACTGTCACAAAGTTTGAAGAAATTTATTTCGATGAAATACAGGTCAGGTATGTCACTATTGCAATCAACGGCACGTATTCACTAAATCACACCTTCGTCCGACGTAAATTTTCATCCTAACCTCTTTCCGGACAAACTTGTTTAAAAAAGGAAGAAAAAAGGGAAGTAGAAAAGGACATTGTAAAACACATTCGAAAGCAAAAATGCCACGTGTATGTATGAATATCATTGGGTGAAAGGATTAAACGTGTATCAATATCTACGGTGAAATTGAGCACCTTATAAATAAACGACGAGAGGCTAGATTTTAGGTATGTTGCGAAAAATTCCCGTCCGATGCATTTCTTCAGTTGTGCAAAAAATAAGTTGAGATGGGAAGGAAGATGCTTAACATAAGTTCTGTTCGGCGAAACGATGACGCATACGCGTAGTATAGCGCAAAAATGGACAATCCGAAAAGAGAAATAAAATGCGAAAAATCTCGCGTGGAACAAAATGAAAGAGTTCGAAGGTCGGTCGAAAAGATCTACGTAACAAAAACAAATAAGAAAAACAAATTGGATAAAAAGCCGCGCGACAGGCTTCGGCCGAATAAACAGGATAAATCTGAATTCCTTCGCAAATAGCGATGAGTTTAACGATATACTTGTATGATAATTGTTTTTGCGCCGCAGATCCCTACCTGTGTATACCCCAACCAGTTGAAACGACATCGTGAATGCGAACGAGACGCATTGGTAATAATAAACTGCATTGGCTTTTTCTGATTAATTATTTTCTGCATTTGAGAAAATACATGCTAAATGAATGTTAAGAAAAGGTCCGAAAAATTGATAAGACACGTTTTTCGTTTAATAACAGTTTTATCTGTCGAGTAGTAGCCACTTAAATGTAACATTAACTGTCTTTTAGAGTTTATGCTATTTTAGTTTTATTTATATTTTCACTAACATCTGTAGTATTTCTCACAATTCTTTTGTAATAATTTCTTTGTGGATTTGTATAATAATTTTCTTCTTGTTGGCGAATTTTTCTGCACTCAAAATCCGGCAATTCAAAAAATGGAATTATTATTGGTAATAATTTATTACGATTTCAAAAATAAAAAGTGTTGTAATGTTACGTGGAGAAATTCCTTCAAAAATTACGACAGGGATTGAAATATCTTTCATAAACAATGTACCTAGTATCAATTTATAATAATACTAAATGTGATTTTAAATAAAAAATACCTACAGGATTTCGTGCAATAATTTATGAGTTTTCGATAAGTAGGTACCTATTAATAATTTCTTATCTATTTTTATGAACATTTCCTAAATTTTTCTTTCTTCCTTTCGCTTTAATCCCATATTTCTTTGTAATAAATACAAATTTAACGACCAATTGAAAAATCGACATTTTTCGATGATAATAAAACAGAATTAGTCCACAAAGTATGCGAACTCAAACAATAATAATAGTATAAATAAAAAGAGAATGGTGGCATCTGAAAAGGAAATATTTCCCACGGGCATCCAGTGGATAAACCATTTTTTTCAGTATGTTTTTTCTGAGGCCGAGCGAAGAATCAAGTAAAGGGTTATAAGCAACGCATCGAGGGGTAATTTTTTTTTTTAATGAAAGTGTCCGCCACTTTTTGTTCACACTCGTACAATTTTAAGACACAAGGGCACGTTGAATTTTTCTTAGTTTCATCTTCGTTTTGCATCAGTGATTTCTTCCTAAATGCAATTAATACGAGGTGTCCCTGAATTAACGAATCAAACTGTACCAATGTATTCTGTGAATGCGAATAATGATCTAAACAGGAATATGCTCGGGCGTACTTTCTTAAAAAAGTTTATAGCAAAAATGTTGAACAAGAAGAAAGTAGCAAATTCGTCATTAGAATAGATGAATCATATTTATTACACTTGCATATCTGTTTATATTTAATCTACATTCGCTCTTTTTAATCGTTGAAGATTGTCATCGTTAGTTGCGTAAATACCGATGTATAATCTACACGTAAGAAAATATTGCATTTGATGAGAAATCTATTATGCGAAGTGTCAAACTCGACTTTTCAATGGGGCCGAGCTTATGTTGTAAAGTGCGGATAACGTTTGACAGCAGTGTAATTAATAACTTTTTAACACGTCCGCTGTCAGCCGAAAATCAAAAATGGGCATTCCAAATTTTGCAGAATCTGTCGCACGGTGGCGGCATCGACTTTTGATGTGACCAACCGCCACGCACTGTCGACGCCGGCACACAAGGTAACCGCATTCCGTTGCAACGAACGTGTTAAGGAAGTGCTTTTGATCGCACGTTTCTAACATGTCTTTTTCTTACCTTCAGATTAGCGCAGATAGATCGTTCAATTCGAAGACACTTTTTGTAGATTATCTTCTAATGAATTGGGATATTATCAGTTTTAATTAAATGTAAATTATAATGTAATGCTTTATGACACGTGAGGAAATTGAACGGCCACTTAGGTTTTAAATAAGTCTACTAAGTAGATTCTTTTTCTAAACGCGTATAATTGTGTAATTTCTTTATTGTCATAAATAATGGAATAATCGCTGGAATGTAGCAACTTGAATCATATGAAAACATCACTTCGAAAAAACCCTGAAATTTGTGGAAATAGTCACTTTTTAATTACGTAAATTTATTGGATGATTACCAGAACTGTGTAAAGTGGTTATAAAGCAGCGAAGGGATTATTTCGACGAGAAGACAGCATTCGATAAAAAGAAAAAGAAGCAATTTATAAATATTACATGAATTCGCTACTTTCCTTCAGCATTTACGCGAATAAATATAGAAATGTACGATAATTAGCGCCGTTGGTCCTGTGACGTAAAACAAAACTCGAAATATGCTACCTGAACTGTAATTCGTCATTTTCAAATAGTAGTTTACTTATATTAAAAAGAAAAAAAAAACAGTAATAGAAGTAACTAATAACAAAAATGCACTTTAGCGCGACAATATTTTCCCGGTTCCGTTCAACTTGAACAATAACAACAACAACAACATTCTTGCCGCGGCGTAACACGCGATCAGCGGGAAAAGAAAGACGCGCGAAAGAGGAGCAAACGGGGAAGAATACACGCGCGTATGTGCGTTTCTCGCCACCCAGCGTTCTTTTTCTCCGGCGGATTGCAAGGTTGAAGACTGATAAAAAACCTGTAGAAAAACTTCTCTATCATGGACAAGGGAGCAGCAGAGCAGGGCAGGGCAAGGAGGGAGGGAGGCAAAAACGGCCTGAGAAAGGAAGAGATCAGACAGAACGTCGGTAACCCGCGGGAAAAAGAAAGAGCGGGCATCCGCGCAGAGAGGAGAGAGGAGGAAGAGACAAAGAATTCTTTTCGAGTTATTCGTTTTTTTCGTAGCTCGTTCATTCTGGATCAGGCCTCTTCCGAGTTTTTTTCTTCTCTCTCTCTCTCTCTCTCGGCTGACTGATGGAAAGGGTGACGATATGCATATGTCGGAGAGCGGAGGGCCGAACGAACGGGATTGGACCCGGGGACCAGCGGGTCCGGTCGGATGCTAAACGAGCGCCTGTGCGTATGCGTTTTATTCCGACGAGATTCTCTCCTCGGAAGTGTTGAATCGGCAAGTAGAGGGAGAGGCGAGGGCGCAACCGTGCATGACTTTTCGGGATTATATCGTTAGGAACGGAGAAGAAAAAAAAGAGAGATTATGGCGAAAGGTATAGGGAAAAGGAAGAACTTAGAATCCCCTCTTCTCCGATGCAGAGAGGAGAACTTGTTGTTTTGGTAATTTATTCACGAGCGAAATAAAGAGCGAGAATGAGGAATGTTTCGATAAACAAGCTGTTTTATAATGCGATCGATTCTACTTGGTGGAAAGAAAAAAGCACGCTTCGAAGTTCTATCTTGCTTAACCCTCGAACAGCCAACCGGAAAACAGTGACGCGGCACGCCAACGCCGGGTCTCTTTTGACCCATACTGGAATTTTTACTAAACGTATTTCAGAACTGATCTCTAGGTAATGAATATCATCTTACAGCAAAAAATCTTAGAACGAAGGATATAAATACTGTTTGCAATATGTCTCAGGCATGTTATACATTTCGAGCTGTATTTGATAACATTCCCTACGAATTTGTAGCATCTCGAACATATTTACACTGTTATTCAGCTTCTTCGATATCTTTACTTCTCGCTCATCTGCTTATGTTACAGCGATAAAATTGAGCCCAGCGAACGAGCAGACGTTATGACATGGGTCAAAAATGACCCGGCATTGGCTGAGCGAGGGTTACGAACGTTCCAAAGAGAGATATGCTGATTCCGTTTCCTTCTTGATGGCCAATTTCCTAAATGTAGCTGTTATTCAGCTTCTTCGATATCTTTACTTCTCGCTCATCTGCTTATGTTGCAGCGATAAAATTGAGCCCAGCGAACGAGCAGACGTTATGACATGGGTCAAAAATGACCCGGCATTGGCTGAGCGAGGGTTAAGAACGTTCCAAAGAGAGATATGCTGATTCCGTTTCCTTCTTGATGGCCAATTTCCTAAATGTAGGTATTATTTGGGGGTAATAGAGGTGAAGATGTTGCTAATTAATTTAGTAGGAAGTGTTGCTATTGGATGATTTTTCAAATCGTTTGTGCGGGTTTAAACTGACCCAATCGCAATTTGCTGCACGATCCTCAGATGCATCGATTATCGGAGAGTTAATTCGTAAGAAATTTAGTAGGAAGATCTTTCTATATGATGAGAAAATTAGTAAAATGAACAACTCACATCCATCACTTGGATATTTACACGACAAGCTTCCTACTTTTTAATTCAAGTACATAGTTCGTATTTTAGATAAACTTTACTTACGTAGTAACACACCTAACCTAACCAAATCTATTAAAATTCTTGTTAATTCTTATCGTTGTTACTTTGTTTCACGTTGTAAAAATGATAAATGCTTTACGAGCAAAATAGGAATCGAGATCCTTTCATTGGCGTACCGTATTCGATGCGATAATAATTCGTTTATAGTATTTGAAATATGTTACTAGCGCAAATATTGGCCGCGTACACGCAGCTGCTTGTTTTAACAAGCTCTTTGATTCTGCTTGTGTACTCTGCCGTACGCCTTCTGAACGAATTTTCTGTGCATACCTCTATTCCAACGTTAAAGGGACGCCTGACTGTAATCTGAATACGATCAAGAACTTGTGCGATCCGTGGGTGGATGCACTCGAATACAGGCTAATTCGAGTGACAAACTGAAACGAGAGCTGGCGTGATTTGTAAAGGCACGCTGAAATGCATAACCCTTGACGTGCATAACCCTTTCCTTATGCATTCCTTTGAAAATGATTTGTGTTTTTTTTTTTTTTATATTAGAAATTACACGATAAAATTCTTTCGGAGTAGGCATTGAAACCTAACACTTTGCTAACCATTCGAACGGTTCTCCCATTTTCCATTGCGTATTCATAATAAATAATATTGTCGGTGAATTGTATCCTATCGAATTAAATTCTAATACAATTCTATTAGGTACATATTTGTCAATATGCTATCCAGAAAGAAGCAAGTTTCGTTTATGAAAAATTAATACACTGTTTTCCAACATTTATTTCGAACTTTAGACACATGGTGCACTTAATATCCCGAAACTGGTGACATGTGTAGTATTTAAAGCTCGATTATGATATCAATGCGAAGAATAAAAAGATGTTCTTAGAACAATATAATAACATCGAATTTTACTTCATTGTTACTTGATGAACGATAAAAATGATCGCAAGAGTCATTTGTTCAATTAAGCTGCACTACTTGAATGGACTGCATTTACATGGAATGATATTTATGAAAGCGAATCAGCTATTTGTTGTCACAGGCTTGAGAACGCGAGAGCGACTGCTGCCATAGACACATTCGAGGCGGGGAAAAAAATTCTTGGCTCAATAAGTTCTAAGTAAGCGCGGGAATCCGGCAAACTTGCTGCAAAAAGTTGAACATTTTTTGTCAAGTTGCATAGCAGCGGCGCAGCGAGCAAGTGGCCGTTTTTACACGCGTTCGGTCTTAAATTTATGGCGCTCCGAATTATCCTGCTGTTTCGAATAGGCCACCTCTGGCATATTAATTCTAAGCAAACTTGATTCATTTGAAATGAAAACATTGTATACGTGACATTGCATTCCTTCCCATTATTCCAACGACGAGCGAAGAAGATAATGGAAAAGAAGAACGGAGAAGAGAAAAACGAAGAAAGAAAAACAAGTTGAGCGTGTGTTTCGTCAGTTTCTCGAGAATTACATTTTAATTTGACGAGAAAGACACAAAGGAACCGACTTCCTTTTCCCTAATTTCCCATTGGTGTTATAAAGAAATTTTTAATGCGTAGGACCGATTCGATTCACGCAATCGCTCTCCTGAACGTTTCAACGTGAAAAAGAAAAGAAAAAGAAGAGGAAAACGCCGAGGAGAGAAAAGAGAAACAAAGATGGAGAAAAAGACGACGATGGAAAGAGAGCGAGAAAAAGGGAGTGTAAAAAGGAGGAGCAGCCATTTGCAGCCAGTGGACCAACTGGCGTCTTTGAGAGATATCCTCTCTCGCAATTTCAACTTTCGGAGAAACGCGAAGCAAAACCGCGAACCAAGTGCTTTTTTATCGTTAGTCAACTACGTGAGCGCGCGCGCGCCCGCTTATACGGTTGCCCCGGTTTGCTGTTCGTCTCGTAAGAAACTAAGAAAAACCGTCCTCGCAATAGTTGCTCACCGATGACGGAAGAAAAAGCGTCTTTTTGTGCGACTGCCCTCTTTTTGCCCATTCCCTGACTCATGCCTCTTCCTATCGCGAGTAGACAAAGCACATCCACTCTATGTACTCACGTATCTCTACTCTTCGTACTACACATGTATCTCGAAGATCTTAACAATTCTAGTTGAAAGAAAACGATACAGTGGTACGACAATTGTTCAACATGGATAAATTAAGGAATAATGTTAATACGGTAAATCGGTAGTGATGATACATGGATAAAGTTTTCGAGAAAGGAGAAACCGTAAGTGGAGGCATAAAGCAGGATGAATTTTAACGGTAATTAAATAATAGGGAAATCTAAGTGATCTTCGATGAAAACTTGTACGTATTGTAATAATAATTGAATTTATTAATAATAATACTTTAGTTATTAAAATGAAAATCGTCGGAAAATTAATTTGTCAAATTTCATTTCGTTTCGTATTATTAATTATGGATATAATTTTGAACAAATCACATCATTTTCTTTTGTGAAATTGTTACTATCATTTGCTTTATCTGAAGTAGTAAGAACACGGCTCTTAGGTCGTTCACACTTGTTTTCTGCAGTTTTTTGCCACTTGCAATTAAACAAGAAACATGACTTTTCAATTATATAGTTTATTTTGCGCATAGAATATTTCGCGAACTGACTACAACGGATACTAAAAAACGAATAAATAATTTGAAAATAAAAAACAATCAAATATTCATCTATACATACATATCCAAAGAGATGTTACATACTACTTATCATTCCACAAGTTTATCAGATAATCATTTTAACGATTTAGTAAAACCTAACTTTTTTTCTTTAACTTTATGAAACGAACTATCAGAGGTTCGCCAAATTTGTTTTCAAACAATTCTTAATCATATTCTCTTTACAAAGAGAAGTGAAAAAGAGTAAAGTAAAATGAAACATTATTAACATACGTGTAAAGAAAAAAGAAGTATAAATATTTAACGTAAAAACTTACACGTTGGGACAGCAGGGACGGTAGGGATAGTGGACAGCACGACGGTGGATTGTTGATGTTTAGTCGACGGGCTCGCCACCGCGACCACAGGATTCTGTATGGTACAAGTGGCCGAAGTGAGAGCGCCAGCACCAGCGACGCCGGAAATCGCGTTGATCGGCGCCGTTGCCACTGGAGAGGGTGTTCCGATACCGCAGCTTGTGGTTACCGCTACTTTTGTCTCCTCCGTCGTAGCTCCGACAAGCACACGACTCTCCATCTTCGACGGCTAGCACCACTTTTCGTCCTTTCCTCGCGGGAGAGGATCACTCCGAGGCGTTACCTTCCACAAGTACGCACTCACAGCACTCGAGCGTCAATGTTTGTCGTGTTACAACGCATCGAGAGGCCTTTGCATTTATGTTATACCACGCACATTCGACTCTGTTCCTTACATCTCCAGCATGTATACGGTTGCGAGGGACATTCGATGTTTTTATGGTCAATAAATTGAATCGTTCGAAGGGATTAACAAGTCGATCTTTAACATTATCGACCAATGGTTATGATGAACGAATAGGTATGTGACCGATAACACCGGTGAAAGTGCAAGAAAGATCAATGATTAACTAAGAAAGGCATTTTTAATGTGTAGAAAAAGAAACCGGGTAATAAAATGAAACAGGATAAAGCACATATCGAATGAATCGATGACACTCGGAACGTGTGTAAATATAATGGTGCAAATTAGTCTTTCGATATTGTTGTTATTATTATAACTTTCTACCGAAGAGTATATTGTGAGTTTCTACGATTCCTTGTAACAGCGGCACGGATTGTTCCTTTTCGCGATAGTAAACGTGTTAAATATGTGTACGTGTATGTGTTCGTGTGCGTATAGTTGAAATTATACAATTGTTAAATGATAAACTAAAGATCGCGCTGCCAACACTGACAAGCGACAGCGAGACACTTGGAACGATGACGCGGTGCACATTGCCGGCCATCTAGTGATTCCACTACGTGCTCTGCCGTACCCCTTCCACTCGACCACACAACGTGCAATACTTCCCCCACCACTTGCACACTCACGTGCTGTTATCCCTAACCTTCAAATTGTGCCCCCACCCTCCCGGACGATGAGTAACGATGTGCATTACCGCATTAACCATAGTATATAAATCTCAAATTCTTGCATTCCCCAATTCCTACATTAAGATAAATAGTAAGTTATTGTTGCATTTACGTGTCGTTGCAATTGAACGTTCTATTTATTGAATGAATTTTAAGATATCGACTGGTATCACACAAAATTACAGAGTCAGCAATTCCAAAATGTATTAGGCTCACGAAAAGCTACAAGTAGGGTTAATAATGCTCAAAACATTGATTCCTTTACGTTTTAAAGGTACCTTACATAATTATTTAATCGGTTGTTTTATAATACAATGTGACATTAGTAGCGTGGACTATGATACAAGCGTGACAAATCCAAATTGCATTAATGGTTAAAATATTATGTTAATATTATTCAGTTAATTAATTATACCGAAAAACATAACTACGA
>NW_017100242.1:4499377-4509043 GCF_001263275.1 Habropoda laboriosa
TGAATTTTTTAAATTTTAATGATATTAAAGAAAAAAACAATTTTCCTCTAGTTTGTTCTAAAACAAATAACTTTGAAAATTCATTTCAAACACTTTGTAATTTATACCATTTATCATAAAATGTAGTTAATTCTGTACAATGAAAACTTACAATTAAAACTTTTAAACTATCCTTTAAGGACTGTTTCATCTTCCATTTCAACGTTCGTAATTATGCTACGATTATCTACTGCTCAAATAAATTTCTATAAACATCTGACAAATTCCGAGAATGTTGAATGAACAATTTGACGACAGTTTAAAACGTTATCGGACAATAGAACGTTGTGACATCCTCCTATCTCTTTCACCAGTTTTATCATTTTCTCTACATAGGTAGCTATATACTAGCTGTGTATGTAGAACATATATGCCCCTCCTTAGATCATGATGTCCGTGAAAAAAGTATGCCCCTACCATCCCTACCACCTTCACCATCCCAAGCAACGAGAGTAGCGGAAGGAGAAACAGAAAGAAGACGCATTGTAAAAACCTACCTTTCCGCCCCTCGCACTATGCACCCCCTAGAAAGAACGTACGACCTCTTTACCCCACTATTGGTCACGCAAATAGTTAACATTTTTTGCAGTTTACTGTTGAGAACCCTTTGATTATCCACAAAATTCACATCTTCCTTCCACTACTTCTTGCCAATTTATTCAATTGAGTTTTTATTATTATAAATGGAACAAAATAATTAAAAAAGGAGATATGAATTGACATTTCCTGTTAGGTTTCTGTGTTTTAATATTTGTTTCAACTTGAAATATATCAGATGCAGAATATAGGAAAACAATTATCAGCTTCTGTATTATTAACAAACAAAAAGACACAAGGAAGAGGAAATAAAATATTGTTTTCTTGCCATTACCATTTCCGATAATCACGATAGATGATTCTTCACTTTTTGCCCTTCAGCGACATCATAGTTCTTTTCCTGGTCTAGCCTGCTACCCTTGCTTCTTCCAGCTTTATTTTTGCACCCGACCACCCACTACTATTACCACTGCCCTCCCCACTTCCCCCACCATACTATTCCCACTCCATTGGCCTACCTTTTCCGCGCCGGTAGAAATAGAGGGAAAGATTTTTATTCTCGTAAATGGAAAAAGCAGGCTAGAGAGGGAGGTTTTGCCAGCCAACCGTTGCCTGCGAGCGAATTTTTTGCTTCGCCCTCATCGTCGACAAACTCGTCGAAGGGTAAGTTAGGAAAGACTAAGTTGAAGCATTCGTTCAAATTTATCTTGCAGAAAAATTATAATGTTCATTTTGAATCTTATCTATCAGGAATTTCTTTATTAAATTGTCACGTGGTCTCATAAATAATGAATAAAAGTGAAATTAAAAAATGACTAGATGAAAATATAAAAACAAAGTAAGGAAAAGTACTAAAAAAAAAAAATACGACGAAATTCTAAAAAAGCAGAATATGCTCATATTACTTATGAGATGACCTGATGGTAATTAAAATTAGTAATTCGAATTTTTAATCAAAATTGCAAATTTTCTTATATAAAACATTTGCTCAACTTTTGCTTATGAATTCTATTGGTGTATACGTTTTTGGGTCTGATGCTCCATTTTAACTATGGCAGTACGTCTTGTACGAAAAAATCTTAACATCTGATCTATAGAATGGCGGTATAATTCCTTGAGTATGCAAATGTCTGAAGCCTGAGAAATAATTTAGAAGGGGTTCGAGCAGACGATGGTCAGTTTTTTTCCGTCGGAACCTCCTGCTCCCGACCCGTAGAAAAATAACAAAAAATTATGAGCCCCGCGTTCCTTCAACGATGAGACGCGTGAGACCTTCAAGCGTGAGACTTTGTCAAGGTGCATTTTTCGCCTAATCCATTAATTTCTCCAACATTAAAATTCATGCGAATAAAAAACATCAAGAATTGTTGCTTGTTCATTATTATAAAATATTAAAGAGTTGTACCTTCTGTAATTTGCACTCATTAGAAATTTTGTATTTGTTTATTGCCTTTGTAAACTTTTACCTAAATTCGAATGTTCAATAACGTTTTCAATACATTTTGTGAAATACGAAAAATAATTTTGAAAATAAACACTTCTTGATTATCAAAAGAAATGCGTTGATTCTAATCGCTATTTACTAATATCGAAAAGAAAATCAAAGAAATTTGTGATTAAAAAAAAAAACAGTTTTTTTTTTATACATATAATTTCTGTTATTTTACGTGTCTTATAAAAGCGAGAGGCAGTACAATTTTAATGACTGGTGATTAGAAACGAATTAAATATCGATAATGTTCATCGAATATTTAGATTACGTTCTTAATACTATACACAATTGTTACACAAGCACAAAGTCGTTTAAAGACATACTAATAAAATTACATTAAAAATAGTGAATATTTAAAATAAATATCAATTTCAAAAACACCTTGGGAATTCGTATTATCGCTGCAAAAGTTTTCTAGGAACTCGTGAACACACAATTAAAGTTATTATTACATAAAAGTCTTTTGAAATGTTCAATTATTTATACGAATTTGTATAAAACATTTGATAAGTCAAATGGTAAAAACAATTGCGTTACACTGTTACAATGCGATAGAAAGCACGAATTTCGTGGTAAACACACAAATACATGGAAGTAACGTAGAATCATACACAACCATATTCATACCACACTTGATTACCTGCTTTTGAATCTTTATCAACAGGGGTTTCCATCATTGTCTCCTCTTGCCCTACAGTTTTTATTCCGCTATTGCTAAGATTCTTTGATTCATTTATAACTGCTGATACTTTATTGTATATTAGAACCGGTCGTGGTTCTGCTTGCACCTCTGGTCGCGGAGTTTGTTCCAATAAAATGGACCGTCTGTCGTCTCCTTGTTCCTGTAATTCGTGTATACAAATAGAGAAAGGTTTCCTACTATTAAAAAAAAAGACATCAGGATATAAACAATAAAATAAATACAATGGAAAATTAAAAAAATTCATACTGGTAAACTAGTTGGTGGTGGTGGTGAATCATCAGTGTAATATACTGTTCTTCTAGTTCCTGGATGACCAAGAGACAATGCATCTGATCCAAGTCCTCTGGTTGATCCTTGAATTAATACCATAAACTTATTTTACCAATATTTTTTTCTTTGTAATATTCACAATAATAGAAAAGGTAAATATTTAAGTCTAAACGAAGTTTAATAGTAATTTCCTAAAATTTTGAAATGTAGATATTCTATATTTGAAAATCAAGACACAAATCCTACCTAAGTTAAAATCAGACACAAGATATCTCATTTTTGTACTTCCTCATAATTGCAAACAAACGGAAAAATATTTAATAAATGCGTACTACGAGTAGAACACTCGAAAATGTAAAACCGAATCTAGAATGTAAGAAATATAACAATTTCGAGAACAAGTTTCAAGAAACAGAATTCAGTACAGTATGTAATATATTAAATTAATAGTCATAATTATTGTTACATTTATAATTTTTCTCTTTGTCGAAATTTCCACAGTTGTATAGTCTTTAAATATTCTTCAAATATTCTAAAACAAGAAGTTTTCGAAAAGAAAAGCAGATTGTCATAGATCACACATTCATTATCATGTTTCCTTTGACTCGGACTTCCTTGCTTATTATCATATTTAATGAATTCTGCTTCAATAAAAATACTTTAGAAACTGAAAACAAACAATGGGTGTGATTACAAATGAAATAACAACAACCAATAAATATAACATATTAATGACACGACAGACAATTTGGCCCGCTTAAAGTGAAAAGAAACATTAACAGACAATGACTACTGAAATAAAAAAATTTCTTTTCTTTCTACTCAGACCTGTTTATTCTAATGTATAGAATACATGTGTCAAATTTCGAACACAACCATTATAAAAACATCTTGTATTGGTAAAATATACGGAATGGACCAATAACTTTGTCCACCTTAAATATTTTCGTTATTTGTAATAATATCAAAAAATGTTGTATATAAAATTTGCATGATATGACGGAGGACATATTGTGATGAAAATATATTTTGTCCGCGTCGGCGGATCCACTTACCTGCTAATCGATGTTCTTCTGTACTAACATCCGAATCATTTCCACCAGATTCTGATTCGTAAGTTTTTCCTTCTGAATGTTTAGAATCTTCCGCCCACGATCGTCGATTCTAATTCACGTAAATTTAAAAACATGAAGTTCGTAAAATTTATTTACATTGAAGTACTTATGCATCAATTTACTTACCTTATTGAGAAACTCGGATCCAGCTTTCCGAACTCTTCGTACAAAATTGGCTCCAAACCCTTTCCTTTAAATACATATGCGAATAATACATTAGAAATTGATAAAGAGTAGCCAAATGCAAAGAATAAAATAAAATTACGTACAGAAGTAAAACGTAACTTACTTTTTTGGAGTACAACTTTCTAATTTTCTATAATGCTCCATAATCTTATCTTCTAATTTTTCTTTTTGTCTGTAGAGATGATTCACTTTGTCTCTACAATAATAATTATTATTAATATTCTAAACAACACGTTAACTAATATAAGGAAACACAAATATTGTTTGCTGTACTTATAAAATAAAATAGAAGCACCATTTTGATAAATTAAATACGAAATATAATACTGTTACATTTTTTTCTTTTCAAATACTAACGTGTACAATTTTTCTTCCATATGATAATGTTCTTTATCTTCAAGAGAATGACTTAAAAGTTCATGATATTGGCTAAACAATAAAGTAATGTGATCCATCAGCGATCGTCTGTCATTATCTAAGCCGGAATTCATATGTAGTAACACCTAAAATGAAAATGTGGTCCAAAAAAACAATAAATATATATTAAATATGTTGTAATATAATATATTTTATACCTCGCAACGTTGATTTAATTTGTTAATCTGAAGTTCCAAATTGGAACATCTTTCATCTCGACTGCTAAGTTCACCTTGCATTTCTGTTAATTTTAAACTTAATCGATTTGTTTCAATTTTATTTTTTCTATAATCTTCTTGTAGATTTCTGTATTCCATTTTCAATTTTTCTGTAGCGGTATATAAATTTCTAAAGTCATCCTAAAATTATAAAAAAATTACTAAATTTGTATTTTAATGCATATAATAGTATATATTTTTTAACACTTGTACAATACCTTTAATTTAGAGTGTTCTCCTCTTAAGTTATTCAAACTTTTTGCATCATTTACCAATGATTCCTTTTCAGTTTGTAGAACTTTGTTTTTCGCCTTTATTCCTTCATAAGACTCGCGTAACATTCTAATTTCATTTTTTACATCCCGTAAATTTGATTTGAGGGCATCATGTTCATGAAATAGGTTTTCATATTCATTATTCAATTGCTCATGCAAAGATTGTAAAGTGACTTGATCATGAATAAGTTGTGTGTGCGCTTGCTGTTGTGCGTTGCGTTCTTTTAACAGCTAAGTTAAAACATTACAGAGATAATATTAAAGATAATATTAAAGCATACATGTATTTAACCTGTAACTATTTTACACTAAATATTTATAGTAATAAATAAGTTACAAAAGACATACATAAACTAAATTGTAATATTTTTCTTCCAATACAATGTGCATTTGGAAGAATTAGTATACCAAAAATGATTACCTCTTCTTTTTCAGCAACAAGTTGAGAATTTGCGAGTTGTAGAGCTGTATGTTGTGCAGTCAAGGAATTATTTTGGGATTGTAAAGTTGTAATCTGTACTTGAAGTTTTGCATTTTCAGAGAGAAGGTTTTCCAATGCTGTTTGTGCAGTAACTAATTTCATATTCAAGTGATCTTGTTCCTTCTAAAAACCAGAAGGAAAATCTTGCTTATTTACGATGCTTTACATAACTATGAAAGTTTATCTTTTATTGTATTCTTTTTATTTATTTAGATACTAATGTACTGTATTTACATAATTTCAAAGTACCTTCAGTGATTCTACTGTTGCTTTTAATGTACTATGAATATTACTAGTTTCATTATTCTCAGAATTTGTAGATTCAGGTACTGATTTTTTACAGCAACAAAACTTGTCTGTTTCTTTTATATAACTGACAACTTCTGGAATTTGCGCAATTCTGTAATTATAAAATATTATCAATAAACTAATAAATCAAATCTTAAAATTATCCAATGGTAGTGACAACATATTATCACTAAGTCCAAGTTTCTCTAGAACAGTGTATAATTGTTGAGTATTCAATTTTTCGGCTACTAAATTAGATTGCAGAATTTCTAAAGTTTCTCTATCAATAGCTGCTCGTGAATCCAATTCCTTGCTAGATCTCTCGATTTCTTGTAGTCTATCAAAAAATTTCTTTCCATGTAATGAATTCTTACAGTAAATAAGCATTTATTGGAAACATTTTATACCTTGAAATTTGTGTAACAGAATCATGAAGTTCCTGTTCAAGTTGTGTTACTTTCCTTTCTAAAACTTCAATGCTATTTGTTGCTTTATCCAATGCGACATCTTTTTCCTGAAAATTTATTTGGATAAAATATAATTCAATTAAAATCAATCAAAATTAATATTTGTTTTTATTTATATGCCTCATTAAATTTTGAAAACATCATAATAATATAAAAGAGATATAATAAGAGAATTTAAAAAAAAAACATGCACAATTGCTTTTTTTTGTTCTATTAACTTCAAATTTAACAACTCATCATTTTACCTATTAAAAGGGTGAATTTACAACTTATTTCTATCCATTTGCACTATTAGTATTAGATGAGCGTATTCAAGCGCGTTAACCTCGTCGATAAAATATTAAAATGGAAATTAGAATTTTTATAGATTAGAATAATTTAAAATATGGACTGCATTGTTATAGAGTAATATAATTTAGCAATAATATTATAAAATAGCAATTAGAAAGTTATAGAATAATTAATCATTCTAGTAAAGGTATTTTGTGAAATTCATACTTCAATTGTTTCCCGATATCGATGAATATCGCGTTGTGCTACATCTTTCTCTTTTTCTACCGCCATAAGTTTCGATTCAAGATCAAGACATTTAGAATTAATATCTTTTATATTACTTTCGATAACTTTTAATTCTTCGACTTTCTGATTTGCAAGCTCTAAACTACGTTCTACATCATCTGCTCGTCTTTGTACGCTTTCCAATAAAGACTGAACTCGTTGTTTTTCTTTCACCGCTGTATCATTATTTTTTTCCAATTCTATCATTTTTGTATGTTGAGTCTAAAAATGAATAAATTTAAAAAAATATTAAACAAAATTATTAAAATGAAGCATACACAATCTGTATGACCTACTTGAAATTCTTGTTGTTGTTTTTCAGATGATGCTCTTTGATTTTTCAGCGAGTTCTGTAACTTCTTGTTTTCTTCAAGTGCTTGTTTCCATACTAATTCCAAATCTGAATTTTGTTGTGTTAGTCTTTCAATGTTATCATTTAATGATTCAATCTTTAATGACAGCTTCTTTTTTTCTTTTTCTAATTCCAACACACGAGATGAATTTTCATGGAATGAATTTTCTTTTAAGGAATCAATCAAGGTGACTAATCGACGGTTTTCTAACTCTAGTTTTAGCGCCCGCGTTTGTGCATTATTAGTTAATTGTTCAGACAATCTGTTATCATCATGTGCTACATAAAGTTCAAATGCACATTAAACGTATATATAATTTATAAATAACATATTACAAAGTATTGAAAATAATTTCGCTTGTTACCTGGCTCATCGGAATCGCTTATAGAACTAGCTAATGCAGCTTCATTTGCAGCAGCTTTCGTCAATTTGTGCAACTGAGTATTTTCTTCAACTAATTCTTGATATTTTTCTTTTTCCGCCGCACGTTCCTTAAAATTCAATTTGTAAATTAAATTTAAGCAAATAAATTTTAAATTCTATTTATGTACATACCAAAGCCATGTCGTTCAATAATTGTTTATATTTTATGATCTCAGACTCAAGTTCCAATACTTTATCTGCTCTTCTTCTTGATGAATTCAACTGATCTTCAAGCATTTCTCTAGTCTCCATTAAAACCCTAAAATAAACAAATTATATTTATATAAAGAAAATGTATTTAAATTTCATTTTAAAGAATAAATACGTCTCTAGTGCAAAATACCTGTTATCTTCACGTAACTCCTCTATCCGAGTTTTGTAAAATTCTATGTCAGTAAGTTTCTCCCGGTATCTTACTACTTCTAATTCTAATCGATCAGCACGATCTGCTCTTTCAACTACTGCATCCAATTCATCTCTGTAAGATTTTGCTGTACGTGCTTCATGCATTAATTCTTGATTCTGAAACAGTTACAATAAGGATTTATATAATTCTAGTGCTTGCTAAAAAAAAATATTCATGTCAATTTTTATTCAATAAAGCTCAAACTATAACTTAACTGAAACCACATATCTTACCTCTTGTTTTAATTTGGTTACTAACATTTTATGATATTCAAGTTCTTCTTTACATTCTAACAGTGCTTCCGTTTTTTCTTCCCTTCAAATAATTCACAATAAAATGATGGATTAAATATACAAATAAATAAAAATGATACAAGTTAAAAATCATTAAATCATTCAAAAATTATAATACATACAATTCTTGCCGTTGTTTTCTAACTCTTGATTTCCAATCAGCTAATTCAACAGCATAATGATGATTATCTTCACGGTCTGATTTAACAACAGGATTAAATTGTTGAGTTTTGTTCATGTCTTCAGCTTCCACACTAATAGATGAATCATTTCTTTCAACACTTTCATTTATAACTGTGTCTCTCCATTTCTATCATATCAACAATATTAATGTTTTGTTAATACAATATTGCATTTACTAATAATACTGATCATATTTTGCATACCTGACGATATAAGTCTAATTCTTGAGTCAACTTTTTTATTTGCACAAATAAACAGCCCATATTTACATTTTCCATTGCATCTTGAGTAATAACAATGTTTTGATGATCTGTGACCTAAGAACATAATATAAACTCATTAAACTAATTTAATGGAGACAATATAAAGTAAGAGAAAACAAAAATTTTAAATGCTCACCTGTTTAATACACTCCACTATAGCAAGTTGAGTATCAACATTTAATGTTTTTATGTTTGTGATAAATTTTTCTTTGTTTGGACATTGCACAGCACAACCAAGAAGTAACAATAATAATAATTTCATATCTGCAACATAAAGTTCTGGCTCTTTGCCTAAATTCACAGTATCTGGTAACTTTAGGACTAAATGACCCAATTCATCTTCATAAAATTGTTTCATATTATCTACTATGGCTTTTAAATTCTTCGTGCGTATTAATGAACTTCCTTCTGGAGATATTACTTCATCATGTAATGGTTCAGGATCCCTATAGAAACACATATAAACACATATATTATTAAAGGAAGAAAACTAATAAAAACTTAATTATATTATGATACTTACATTTGTAGAAACACACTGTGTAATAATACACCATCTACTAAATCATTGTAACTAGTTAATGAATTAGGATCCTTTAAACAACTGGCGAACTATTGCAAAGAAAATTTTAAAGAAATTATATTAATTTAATAGAAATTTCATTGTTATATTTTTCCATTAAAAATTAATTTTTTAAT
>NW_017100242.1:4509170-4510533 GCF_001263275.1 Habropoda laboriosa
CATTTCTTTTTACAAAAAAAAAAAAGAAACTAAAATAAGAATGTTATAATCTTTAAAATTTCAGCTTGAGAAAAATGTAAAATGAGGTAGAAGAAAATACTAAGTTCAAAAATATTGAACATGCATTAATGAACACATTTAATTTGTATAAAAAAACTTTACACCGTTATATATACATTTTTGTATAATATATAATACGGTAATAAAAGTAATGCAAAGGTAAGAGTATAAAATAAATGAACACTAAAAACTACATTGTAACACTATGCAAAAGAAGTTTGTAGTTTTATAAAAATAAAAATTTTTTCTTCTTTCTTAATTAGATCTACAATTGAAAATGAATCGCAAAGGTGCAATTAATTGTGCATCTATGTATATGCACACATTAATAAGATAAAAAAAATGTTGTTATTCTGAATAAGTATATTAATTGATAGTTTCAATTGAATTTTAACAAAAGTAATTAATTTTGTATTTCAATAACTTCACGATACTTGGTTTTATCTCCTCCTTGATGTTTATTCAACAGATAAATTTTATATACATTTTGCTATATACGCAACAACAAAGGAAATATAACCGTACAATTTTGTATCCACAATCGATGTAAAATATGTTATTTAAATTCTACACGAGATGTTTAATACATTATTGATATTTACTAAAATACGTGAAACATCGTGCAATTTTTAAGAATACTTTGTAATGTGAGCGAAGATCTTAAGGCAACCAAACGTACGTATTAGAGTAGTATAAACAAAATTCATATTTAGTGAAACGCAAGCAGCATGTACATGTGATAAAGCGAAATGGAGTTTATGCAAGCAACTATAAAAAATATTGCTCCTTTCCTAACGCCATCTAATGCCTGACCAGAAAAGGTGCAACATTTATTTATTTAATTTTACTTTTATAATTAAATTTTATAAATAAATTGACAATTTACTTAAATGAATACAATAATAAAAATTTTTCGATAAAATAAATATTAAAAGCTTTTTAAATTAAATTTTAATATTCTGACATCCACTTCGTGACTCATGCGAACCAACCATAAGGTTCATATTCTGCGATTCTTATGCGAATCCACTCTCCCTAGTTTCAACGCACTTACCCACATGCATATTCATAGCAAACTAAATGTAACCGTAATCGTAATTTTACTTTATGTTTAAATATAGTTCGTATCTATTGCAACACAGGATAAGGACCTTAGTGTACTGTTAATTTGTAATTTGTATGTAACGGGATCGACGTAAGTGCATGCGCGCGCCGTTGCGCGGGTAAAACCTCGGAAACACCCAGATAACTCAAACGTTACTCTCTTGTTCACTAAATGTCTGCGCGGCGCCAAACGAGGTGC
>NW_017100242.1:4510662-4517024 GCF_001263275.1 Habropoda laboriosa
AAAGTTTATATATGTATATACATATTCGGAAAGAGTATTTCTTTAGCTTTAAAATGAGTCCAGGGTCGAAGCATTACCTTTAAACAAAGCCGAAATATTACGGTTAAAGTTATAACATGTCGACTGATTACGTCTAATTTTTCCAAACTTTAACATTAAATATCTCAAAAATCGTTTGAGATAGAAAGCTAAAATTTTACACAGTTTAATTTCTCAAGGATATCAAGAAATCCTGCGAGTTTAACTATGACCGCAATTCTATATGATTTGACGTGAATGGCTCAGAATAGAAAAGTTCACTGATTCTTCCCACTACTTGACTCTTTATTCAAATAACCTGAGTTTGACATTCGGATAAGTGGATTCAGTCAGTGGTTTGACTTGTTCTTCTGCTTATACGAATGTTTCGAACCTGATTTTGGAAATGAATTTGCAAAAAAAGGTAAATATATTTCATTACTTAATAAACATAAAGCATTAATATAACTGAAGTGACACTCGGTAATAGTTCAGGCAATAGGAGTTCAATGGGAGTTCAATAAGTTGGACTTTAATTAAAATTTCGTTCCAATAAATGGAATTCTACTGTAATAACAACGAATATCAGATCGCGATAATTTGATAAAAAGATTTTAAATTAAAATCCAGGAACATGGAGTGCGTGTTAGCTTGTATGAAAGTGTTAAATGCCTACACTTAGGGGTACATTTTTGATTCTATGTGAAATGGCATACAATGCGTACACTAATTCTCGCAGATTCTTCTTAAACCCTAGAACTACCGTAAATGCACAGTGGCGATGGTTTTATGTAAAATGGCATCGTATGCCATTCACTATCATATGCATCGTACGCCATTTCACATAGTCCACTGCTGCCGTGTGTTTGTGTGTTAGTCGGAGATTTCGACAAAGATCGATGAGACTCACTATATCTATGTAAGCTGCATAAGAGACACGTTGGCTAGATTGTGAAGCAACGTAGCTTCAGATTTTTTGAATAATGGTTCTGTTCATTAGATTATAATTTTTCAATATTATTGTAATGTGTTCAAAGAATTAATTTGATAAAGTTTACTTTATTTCTCATATTATATGTGTTTTACTTAAGGTAATTAAGATTATAATATATTTGCTTATTTCATTGTACAATATTTCAACAAATATTTCAATTATACAAGAATCGCGTAAATATAAATAGCAATTTAATATCTTACTTTTTAAATTATTTTAAGTATTTTGTATTGTACATATTTATTTTTTATGTTCATTTTGTTTTTATTTGCTTATTCTCAGGCTATACTCCTCTACTTCAAATATATGTTCATTCCTCAGTATATAATATATCAATTATAAGTCATATGAATTTTTATTTCAGATATAATTACCTTCAACAAGATGAGAATCGTGCAGCTAAAAAGAAACCGTCTTTTCAGTATTATTATGTGCAGTATATGTGTTCTCTGTACATTATACCTTATTGTCAATTTCTTTTCTGAAAAACCTATTGATAAACAGGTAAATGACAATCAAATTTTTTTTTAAATAAATATAATTTCTAAACCATTATTTACATTCTTCTATAAAAAGTTAAGTCATATGTAGATAAAATAGATAATAATTGATTTTTTAAATTTTGTTCGTTAAAGCTTTCTCGAATAAATGCTGAATATAAAACTATGTCACCTTCAGTATGTTACATATAACACAGTATAAAGAAGGAATAAGTACAAAATATTAAGGTTGAATAGTTTGTTAGCAAGCAAGTTCACATTAGTCTTTAATGTATCTTTTTTTATAAACACATGGTTCTTGAATTACCACTTTATAGATTACAACTCTGGTAGAGGACCTTGGAAACTTTGAATCAAAATATGCACCAATTAAAAATAGACCTGGAGAAGGAGGTAAACCTCATATTCTTAGGGATGATCAACAAAATGATATTCAACAATCAGAATCAGAGTATGGTATGAACATAGTATGTTCCAATGAAATTTCATTGGATAGATCAATCCCTGATACAAGAATGCCAGAGCAAGTATTATTATTATTATTTCCAATTCTTATAATTCAACATTTTATAACAGTATTATCTAAACTAAATTCTAATATTTAAGAATCTTTTATCTCCAGATATATTTAATTTCTAAGACAGTGAAACTTTTCTATCTTGAAAATTCTTGAGAATTTATATAAAATTCACTTGTTCTATTTATAGATGTAAACATTGGAATTATTCAGAGTTACTTCCTCGAACTAGTGTAATCATAGTATTTCACAATGAAGGCTGGTCAGTATTAATGAGAACTGTTCACAGTGTAATGAACCGTACTCCTCCACAATTTTTAGAAGAAATTTTACTTGTAGATGACTTTTCTGATAAGGGTAAATAAATAATATTTTTATCAAAATAGAAATATCAGATACAATTCTGTTGTATTTTATTGTGGAAAAAAAACGTACTTGAAAAAATTGATAACACACACTTTTCCAGATAATTTAAAAGGAGATTTAGAATCCTATATAGAACAGTGGGGAGGCAAAGTTAAATTAATAAGGAATTATGAAAGAGAAGGTTTAATAAGAACAAGGTCACACGGTGCACGTGAGGCTAAAGGTGAAGTCATAGTATTTTTGGATGCACATTGTGAAGTTAATGTTAACTGGTTACCACCTCTTTTAGCTCCAATAGCTGCTGATAGGTAAATTTCTCCTCGTTATTAAATTACTTCTTCTATTATTTTTTTTCAACAATTGCAAATATATAATTTAAAAAATCAAACAAATAATTGAAGAAAAGGTTGATAAAGCATTATACAGTGTATTGGAGTTAACTGAGAATAGTTAAATATTTCATAAACGAGCGAAGATATGGAAAAATTATTCCTATAAAGCTTTTTTGATACAGAAGGGGACATATTTAACTGTTCTCAATTAACTCAGACACACTGTATATAGGTCATATGATAAAATTAATCGTTTATTTTTTTTATTATCTTTTAAATATTTCTAGAACTGTAATGACAGTTCCTATTATTGATGGCATTGACCATAAAACTTTTGAATATCGACCTGTTTATCAAGAAGGACATTTATATCGAGGCATTTTCGAATGGGGAATGCTATATAAAGAAAACGAGCTTCCTGCACGAGAACAAAAAACGCGACCTTATAACAGCATGCCATACAAGTAACTTGTGTTAAAAAGAATATTCTTAGACAAATAAAACAAAATTATTTGACATTCATGTATTAGGTAAAAATCAATTTAGGTCTCCTACTCATGCTGGTGGTTTATTTGCGATAAATCGTGAATACTTTTTATCATTGGGTGGATATGACGAGGGATTACTTGTATGGGGTGGAGAAAACTTTGAATTGTCGTTTAAAATATGGCAATGTGGAGGAAGCATTGTTTGGGTACCATGTTCACATGTTGGTCATGTATACAGAGGTTTTATGCCTTATACATTTGGCAAATTAGCACAAAAGAAAAAAGGACCACTGATAACTATAGTAAGTAAAATACTCATTTTGAAATAAATGCTATATAATGAAATGATTATAAGATAAAAAAAATCATGAGAATTGAATCAAGAACTAATCCTTAATTTATTGATTGTCATGAGTACAGTATACAGTTATAATTTACTTATTTGATAATGTATTAATCATTCTTGCTATAATTACAAAAGTTAAAAATTCTTTGTAGAATTACAAGAGAGTTATTGAAACTTGGTTTGATGACAAATATAAAGAATTCTTTTATACAAGGGAACCACTAGCTCAACTACTTGATCATGGCGATATAACGGAACAATTGTTGTTCAAGAAACGGAAGAAATGTAAAAGCTTCCAGTGGTACATGGAAAATGTAGCTTATGATGTTTTTGATAAGTTTCCCGAATTGCCACCCAATATTCATTGGGGAGAGGTAATAATAGCAATTTTTATATTGAACATATTACTATACAGGGTATTTCTTTTAACTCGAGCTAGTAAAATATCTCCGTTCTTGTTAATGATACAAAAAAATGTTAAAGGAGGAAATTATTCTATTCAAAGAGGCAAATGTTTCTATAAAATAATAATATTTTTTAAGGTCGTATATTTCGAGATTTCAAGCTCACATTCATTCTTTTAAATGGGATGATTCGTTGGTATTTTCGTTGGTATACTGTTAAAGCTGATAAAAAAGCGAGTTCAACCACATTTATTATATTGTCCTTCAAATGACCTTGACAGTTAGCAGCATACTTTGGAAGATCTACATAAAAAGACGTCGTTGCGCCGTTGTTTTTGACGATGACGATATCCTCGTATGCCCTACACGGCCGGTGTGTAGAGGTTCGTCGAGTTTCAAGAATATTTCAGCCGATTTTTTAAATACTTCTAATTATAAAACAAAGTTACAGACGCAATTTTGTTCTTCTTGATTTTCGTCTTATTTTGGCTACTAGAATCACCCCTTAAAATTTCTTCCACCAGTTGCCGAACACCCTGTACATATTAGATGCTAGATATCACAATACGTTGTGCAATAACATATTCTAAACGTAAATTTATTGAGTTTACTAGAATTACTGAACGAAGTATAATGACAAATCTAGTTCTATATAGATCATAGCATTAAATAGAATTTTGCACCTTATACAACATGTTATGTTTGCTTTTATATATCAAGGAATTTGTTTCCCGTTTTTTCTCAAATTTTAGTTACGAAATGTAGCAACAGGAGCATGTTTGGATACAATGAGTCATTCTCCTCCTAGTTTAATGGCTACATCTCATTGCCATGGATTTGGTAATAATCAGGTAATTTTAAGTTTCGTTTAAGTATATTTTTCTTTTACTTATGAGTCATGATTGGTAATATTGTTTAATAATATTTTTCAGTTAATTAGATTAAATGCAAAAGGTCAATTAGGTGTAGGAGAACGATGCATATCGGCTGATAGCCAAGGAGTGAAATTTGTATTTTGCCGCTTAGGGACTGTAGATGGTCCGTGGCAGTACGATGAAGTAAGCATCGATAAATATTTTTTACTATTGAATTTTTTATTTAATTTACATTTTATTATCACCTCAGAAAACTAAAATACTTATGCACAGAGTGCATAAAAAATGTATGGCACTTCATCCTCAAACTCAGCAGTTATCACTAATGCCATGTGATATTAATAATACGTATCAACAGTGGTCTTTCCATCAAATTCATCCACAGTGGTGAAGAAACGTAAGTACTGGTACTGTTTGTATTTGAGGCGTTTTATGCCGAATCAAAGACTTTTGGCAAGACTTGATCTATACATTAACTACACTTTTGTTTTATACAACAAACCCTTTATTATAAATGATTCAAACATTTATGTAGAATCAAAAATGTGAACTAAAATATAAAGTTATGCTACAATACTTTTTAAAAGTAGTAATGGTTACAAAGTATTCAACTATGAAACAAAAGAACAATGCTGTATAGCTTTAACAGCGCTGAAATGAGACTTGCGACTGTATTAATACCGTTTAAAGTTGTATTTGTATGAGATTAAAGAGTTAAAACATAATTTATAATTTCAATAATTTATAATCTGTAAGGAGATCGACAAACTTTTTCATATGATACAATTTCAATGAAACTTATTTCAATTCAATGCATATAATTTATTACCATAAACATAACTTATTAAAATACAATCATGTTTAAAATCCTTTCACATGATTTCCTCTAATACTGAATGTGCTCTTTACATCGTATCTTTTCCCTATAATACATAAATTTAACTTTGTCTATAATTTACATAAAAGTAACCGTACTTTTCTTTTTAATTAATTTTTAAGGAATCGAATAAAATTGTTGGAAGCATTTCTCTTTTGAACAAATGCTCCCTACATTTGCGCGATATATCGAAATGTTTACAAACAAGATCACATATTTATAAATAGGAAAGGTAATTCATATAAAATGTTTGTAAACAAGAAAAGCTATTACTCTGTAAAGTAGTTACTTGGAATGAATATGTTTTGATCATTTTGAAGTGCACTTGGCGTACGTTGTCGATACAACATGAAAATATGTCCTTCCACTTTTGACTGATTCTTTTTAAGAGAGCATGCTGACGTAGATCAGTAATGGTTTTTCATATTTTAAAACATATTTTCAGGCAAGAAGTTACTGAGCATAACGTAAAAAAACATAACAAATGTCTTGTTAATAATAATGTACTAATTAAATAAAGAAAATATAATAATTTGTAATAATTCTCTGCTTTTTTATTATCACTTTGATTAGTGTAAATTTGGTCATACAATTTTTCTCATTATTTAATTTTATCTTATTTGCTTCATCTTTATATTGTGAAAA
>NW_017100242.1:4517236-4519245 GCF_001263275.1 Habropoda laboriosa
AAATTTCCATGCAAGGAAAGAATAAATTTCGACTGCTTAAACAATATAGAACAACTAATTTAAACGAATAATTAAAAGTTATGAATATTTTACGTGACTTGTTTTCTAGTTAGTAGAATTAAATTGTAGATGTTTTTAATATTCACTTATTAAGAGATAACCATGCTGCAGAGAGAGTTTTGTAACATAATCACAGTCAAATTTGATAGTAATGACTAGATGTAACTTATAGCTATAATCATCTCTTATACATGAGCAAACATTAGTCGAGAAGTTTGAGTGATAAAGACAATGGAGTCACTCGAGTTTCTATGGTAGTTGGCCGTACGGGTGGCTGAAATAACATTTAAACAATCAAATACGTGTGAATTGTATAAATAAAAAATTAAATGTGGCTGTAGAAGAGAAATAAAAAAATAGACAATATTTACCTTATGGCGGTCACGAATATTAAATGCACCGTAAACAATAGGATTCATGCAAGAATTTGTACATGCGAACAAAAAGAGACCTTTCTGTATTCGTTGATCAACATTTTTCGCTGAATCTTTATCAATCCAGTACCTATACATCGAGGTTTATTAAGAATATTATTATGTTACATGTGTATGAAGTGCTATAGTTATGCTCCGCGGTGTATATCCCTTTAATAAATAACAATACTTACCAAAGACTCATAACATAATATGGTGTCCAACAAATAAAGAATACAGCGACAATAATCACCGTCATTTTTAGAGTTCGTATCTTTGCTCGAGTAAGAAAACCCACAGACGAGCGACGAATCTTATCTACAAACAATGTTTCATCTTTCAATTCCTCGTCGTTACTGTTGTTATATAAATGATTTAAAAATATTAACAAAAATTGTTCATTGCACCGACTATATTATTTTTTCTTTTTTTGCTAACTACAAAAAAACAACATAACATTTGTTTGAATTTTAAATTTCTAAATTTAAAACTTAAACGTACCAACTTCGCTCTTTTTCGATCTCTTGCATATTTCCAGCAGAATGCTTATGTAGGCATATATTATCACAAGAAGTGGAAACCAATACATCATGAGCATTCCAAAGAGAGTATAAGATACTAGATGAGTGTGTGTAGGAAAAACATTAAAAGTTACACACTGCAAGTACCGCGCATAAACTGGATGCGCTTCCACATGGAATATTATTATCTGAAAAAATTATCAGTATTACTTGTAAATAAAAAAAAAAAAAATGCATTTTTCGAATAGCGAACTGAAGCAAGAAATTTTCTTCATTATTTGTCATTCAAATGTCAATTTTTAAGCTCTAATTTTTTAAAACAAAAGCGACGGGTAATCTAACTTTCCATTTCAAATGATACCTGAGGCACTGAACATACGACAGATCCTATCCAAGCAAAGCTCAGCATAATTTTACCTCTTCTATCAACATCCCATAGTTGAAGAGGTCTTATTACTGCGTAGTATCTGAAATAGAACAATTAATCTTGCTCGAAAAAAAACATGGATTTATCGATATTTATTTTCTATTATATTATACGTATAAAGAGGAGCAAGAAATAGAAGAAAATTAGAACATCGATGGAACAACAGCGTGAGAAGCTTTAAATCTTATACACCTATGTTGCATTTAGTGATTATTTAATTTTGATCAGAAATAGCTGTTAAATGTTTAACTCTTGTGATGCCAGCAGTTAATCCATCATTCTAGCTGTAAAATTACGTAGGAGCCGAGGAAAAATTAGAGCCAACAAGCGAGGAATCTAATTATCCATAACCTAAACGCGAATTATTCATTTTCTCGTTGTTATTACTTCTGTTTGTAAGCATGAAGGCCCACACAATTATTTTAAAATTTTTCATATAAATTTTCATCGAATTTCTATCGTGAGTGGTAAAATCGAGAAGAAAATCATTCTAGGAAACGCTTGAATATCAAATTGAAAGTGTGGAATGAACTTTATTCTAAGGAGAACCAACTTTAAATAGAAGATATTTAAATAGAATACAGGTAG
>NW_017100242.1:4519464-4521949 GCF_001263275.1 Habropoda laboriosa
AGATCGAGAGTCTTAAGAGTACATACAAAAGAGAATGCAATAACACTTTCTTAATTGAACGCGATTTAAGGCAGGTGGCGGGGAATTACCGAGACTAGATGTCGGTAACGTCAGCTTAAGGGAATTCGAGGAAAAAAATATCGAATCAAGGATAATTTCTGTTGGATAGTTGGTATCTGATTAACAAAATCCGATGTGAAACATATGCAATTGACGGGTCAGAGGGCAGGGCTGTAAAAATAACGCAAACCATAAACTATAAACGTTTAGATATAAATCTACTCGTTTCCATTTTTAGATTTGCTAGAAAAATTCATTAAAATTGATATACTTTTTCGTAAGTTAATATTTCGAATATAAAATGTAAAGATCATCGGCTCCTGTAGACCTCCGATTAGTCGGATATAATAAAATATATAAAATTTGCTCAACTTTATAATTTCGTTGTGATGGTCAGTACAATTTTTTCGATTAAATTCAGCTCGATGCTTCCAATGCCCACTAATAGAAGTGGTTAAAAGTAATGGCATCAGAAGGGTTAAAGTGATACGAGAAAGAGCTAAAGAATGAAATTAATTTAAAAAATTATACTGACCTGTCCATACTTATGCATACCAGAATGAAAGATGATAAGTACAGACCGAACATTCTAAAGAAAGCCATGATTCGACACATGGCGTCTCCTGCTTTCCAGGAAACAGTAATCGCCCAACCAATCTCGAGTGGCATTATTAAAAAAGTAACCTGGAAATCGTTTTTATTTGTTCAGTTATATTCTACGTAACAAGGTGCACAAATGAAAAAAACAAGTTTATTATTTCCACGGAGTGTTTAAGAGAACTAAGCTCGGTATTTCGGGGTCGAAAAATCGTGAATTGTTCCTTTTTTTTCAAAATTTTTCAAAATTCGCAAAAATGAAGAATTACATAAATTAATTTTGAACGTGTACTTCTAAAAATTTCTATTTCTCAAAAATTCAGAGTATGAAAATTTGAAGAAACTGAGATTATTCAATTGGCCGAAAATTTTATGGCCGTATAATGAAAAAACATTATACAACTCGCAAACTCTTCATACTCCTCCTAGTCTGTCGAAGCCTTCTTAATACAAAAACAAAGTTTCCCCTTGTAGGAGTTGCACCAGGTCTGTATTACTGTACGGCCATCAACTAGAGTGAAACACCCGTAACCGCAGAGATAGGTTCCAAGATTTTTCGCGGATACCTGAAACCGCGAAATATAGTAGGAAACGCTAATATATTAGTACATACTTGTCGTAAAATTTGATTAATTTATCAGGTGTAATTAAACATTTTATTAGTTTTTTAGGTTAGGCGTAATTAGTTTGGCCATTGACTTGGGAAGAGAATGATAGTTTGGCCCTAGAATCAGGAAAGGTTGCCCACGCTTGAAGTAAGTAGGTGATGCGGTGTTATACTGTTATTGATGTTGAAGGATCACCTGCTTTGAGTGATGAATTCAAGAATTTCAAAATTTTCTGTTTAATTTTTTCGGATCACGGCCAACCACTAATTTCGTTAGTTTAGTCGTTCTATAGATTGTGACGATTAATATTACTTTTACCAAACTTTACATGAAAAATTCAATGTTACGTATTTAATTACTACTACTTATCATTCCTTCTCTATTTTTCTGATTTATCCTTTAACGTGGTATTTGTGCTAATCGAAGGAAAAATCGGGGTGTAAAGCGCACTATCATTTTTCATTTTATTTCGTAGATCTAGTAGTTGCATAAAACTCTAGGAATTGCATATCTCTGGGAGACTGATAAGATGAAAGGGAACGCGCCGAATAATGCTAACTAACAGAAAGATAAAGAAAAGAAATGAAAAAACAAAGTGCGGAAAAGTGAATATTCTTGCATTTTACAGAAGAATTTGTTAATTGAATTAAATCATGTTACGATAAGATATAATGTGCAATTAAGATAAGTTACGCTAAAAGAAACAACAAAAAAAAAACATACTTACAAGTAGATCAGCAATCGCTAGATGCATCAACATCGTGTGTATCCTTGATTTGGATGCACGCTTACGACATACAATTAATAGAACCGTCGTGTTCCCAATAGCAGACACCACCAATAAAATGCTATAGACGACGATACTAACAACATGGCCCGCGTTGAAACACATGTCAATTTCAGACCCCGCGTGGTAGGTGGCGTTCACCCGTGAACAATTGGGTAATCCCGAGGACGAGTCTATTTTCGTATTGTTCCCCATCATGGTGTGTCTTATAGGGATTTTTAGAGAAGCTACATTGGCAGACGGATTAATTTTTCACTGATTATTAGGGTCATCCCGTAAGTTTGTGACGAAAGTGAAAAATGTTTTAACGAAGATCCAAGGAATTATTATAGCGACTACATAATGATTTCACAAAAATAAACAAAAAATTGGATAAAGTTGTGGAATGTGAAGGAGATCCAAGGTATTATTATAGCGACTACATAATGGTTTT
>NW_017100242.1:4521966-4526057 GCF_001263275.1 Habropoda laboriosa
TTTTTTTTTTTTTTTTTTTTTTTTTTTTTTTTTTTTTTTTTTTTACGTTTGTTTTTTTTTTTTTTTTTTTTTTTTTTTTAAATTTAAAGGTTCGTTGGAAATATCAATCTAAATTATAAAATTCGACACGAACTTATGGGATGATCTAATATGAATGAAATTTTTATGTAAAACGGTACGTTGGTTACATTATTCGTCGAAGAGTTCACCAAAAGGTTTATCTCGTGAAAATAAATAATAATAATAAATAATGAAAATCTTGTTTAGATGATAAATTTTTGGCGTGAAAATAAATAAACAACGAAAATCTTGTGACGATAATAAATTTTTGCGTGGAAATAAATAATAATAATAATCTTCTTATGTATACCAATATGAAATAATGAGGATAAGATATATTTACATACAATATTTTTTCGTTACATGAGAAATTTCTAACAGTTTCTTTTACTACAGTCGCAGTGTTATTTTTAAAATTGAATAATGTTTCAAATGATTTTATTATAGCATAACCTTAACCAACGTTCGTTCTCGAATGACTTTCGTTGAAATGAATTTTTACAAAACTAATTGTTAAATATCTACATTAATCAAACAGGTGCAATTTTATCGTCATCTTTTTAGAATTCTATACTTTCAAGATATCGTTAGTTCTACTATTTATCACGTCTATGTTATTCCGATCTTGATGCTTGATCGTGTTAACGTTATCGATTTTTCTTTCCGAAACTAATCAATCGTAATTACTTTACAGAATTATGTTACTTTTACCTGACGCTAAAAATACTTGAAACGATTATCACTCTTATCTTAATTACACGTAAAAGACATTTAAATTTCCTATTGTTTCGTTGTAATTATAAATACCATGGTTTTTCTCAATTTTTTTTTTCGTTCCACGAATATAAAGGCGAATTAGAAATCGCCTTTAAAAATAGTTCCTCTTAACGTTATTCCATTTACGATATAAACTTTGTCTCTTCAATTATTTAATTATTTAATCGTGCAAAATATCAATAATAATAACAGTAATATTTGATGAAACATAACAATTTTACCTTGTGTCGCCTCGAGTTCCTTAATTAAGTAACAGAAAAATATTTACATTTGACGTGAAAATATGTAAATATGAGATATATTTATTTCGGTAGAAAATATAAAAACCAATCTGTAGTTCAATTTCATTCGTAAAAATTCCACTTATCGAAAGGTATCATTTCATCGAGGACTACCAACGACAAACGCGTGTTGTTAAATAGAAAAGAAGAAGGTAGAGTCGTGTAACGCGAGACATGTTGGATTATCACAGACTGAAGTACAACTAACTAAACATTAGTTCTCCATCATATTTTGTTCGTCACGTGCAAAAAGCGTGTAGAATTATTTTTTACATCGGACAATATGAACTAAAGGCATATCCGTATTATATCATAAGACACTTTTATAACTTCATGAATTTTACACTTTGATCCTTTCTGTTGCATCCGAAGTATCATTATTCGCTATTATTCAATCGATAACGATAGTTTATGTCTAACTCGACTTGCCACGCTCGAGAGAAATCTATTTTACTCGGCCGCAGTTGTAAATTTTTTTATCCTACATTTCTTTACACTGTGACGACGATGTAAGAAAAATTACTCTCCGACTGATATTTTTATTCACCTCGAAACATTTGGATCAAGTTTACCTGCACCCGTTCAATTCGTAACTGGTCTTCGATCGACATTGTAGAAATTTCTGTTATCTTCTCTTCTATAATATCTGCTTAAAATTTGGATGATCTTTAAATTTCAAATTCTATAAAGTTCTCTAATTTTCTCATTCGTCAATTGTCGCTTCTTCTTTTGCCAATTTCATTTCTTCAGGAGATCCAAAAGTCGTGTAAGCGACCGTTAAATCAATTTCTATGTTATTTGTAATAATTACGCTTATTACGTCATCCCGAAGAAATTCGAACGCTGTTTAAAATATATAAGAAACTTTTTCTATACCTTTTCACGACTTTCTCTCCGTATCGACTTCAATTCCCCGAGCAATTTCGACTTACCGATCGAACTACTTCACACTTTACACTTTGAGAACGTTCAGATGTACGGTTTAATTATCTCTGTGCGAGTGTAGAAATTGAAGTTAAAAAGTAACCACTTTTTTGAGAAACTTTAGTGGGTAAAGTATCACAGCGTTTGTCACGTTGCGAGAAATTGCACGAGTTTAGTTAAAAAAGAAGGACACACGTTAAACGAGAGTGTAAAATACGGATTACATTTCTCGATCGTATTATCAAAAAAGGAAGAGAAAAAAGAAAGAAAGTCAAAACACCAACAACGAAGTAAAAACAGCGAATTCCGTGGTCCAACTAACATTTATAAATCCTCATAGACACTTGGTCCAGTAATCTGGGGTCAAGTGTTAAATCAAAACTGATAACCACACGAACATGCAACCGTTATGTTGATACTTTGGAAAGTTGATGACAATAATGACAAATTTTCTGTTTCAGTGGAATTGGTAAAATTTGTTGGAATTTTTCATTCGATTACCGGCTCGAACACAATTAGAAATAATAAGAATCGTCGGATAAAAAGAATACTTGAAATTGTGTCGCTAATGTTTAAATGTTTAAACGTATTTTGCACATCGACGATTGAGAAGCCATTCCTTAAGGCGTTACAATTAAACTAATCTCAAGCACGCTGATAATCTCACGAATACTCAAAATGTAATTTTTTTTTTTCTTTTTTAGATATTGACCGTCTGTAATTATATTTTTAGAAGTAATTTCTGTCTTTTATCGTATATCTAACGAGATCGACGGAATTTTTTGACGAAACTGTAAGTTTCCTCTGAAAGTCGTGAAATTGAATGAAAATGACTTAACTAACGAGGGTAAGCAATTTTTAATAATTGGGTTTTGTTTATTTTACATCGACGCTCAGGTAGTGATTTGATATAATCGTGCTAGAAAATTGTCCATTTTCTCGAAACAAAATGTTACAAAGAATATTCATGTTTTCACAGGTTAAAACGAAAATCTCTTCCTTCGGCTGGTATTTCCATGTAATCGATTGGAAAAATCCACTATTTCGATATTTTGAATATTCTTAACATTCACATTTTCTCTTTTTTTTTTTTTGCTTCAAGTATTATTAAATATTATTTAAATTCGGCTGTTTGAAACTTACAAGAGACAGTTTCTAAAGGTAAATCGTGGAGTTTTTTATAAAACTTATTATACGCGAGATAATTCTCGAGAAAGTGTGTTTCATACATAACTGCATTCCATATTTAAAATTATTTCATTTGAATATTTGAAACATTTTTAGCCTAATAGTTTTTAATTGTTGAACAAGTTAAAGTTTATAATTTTATGTATTAAAATAAATGGTTTTTTCTTTTCTTTTTAATAACAAACAAAATATGTGATTACGATTTGTTAATTATACGTATGTTTGAAAATCGGTGATTTTGTATCTGAACACAGTCCTGTGTTAAACAACATGTAAACGTTTATTTATTTACAGTTTGCTTTCAACATTAAACGTAATTATGTTAAAGTAATGTACATATCTACAAGTAGTTAACATGATAATTGAAACACAAACTTTGTAATTATCTCAGAATTTGATATAATTGTATGCTGCATCTATAATTCCCATCCGAGCTATAATCGAATAAATATCGCACTATTTTTCATTTGTTTGCGAGTCAGAGTTACTAGAAATGCGAATTTTAAATTTCATTTTCGAAAATCGGCACTATTTTTGTTAACTTAACCTTCAGTCTCGATTGTAGGCTGAATTTATTAATATATAACACGTATTTATTACAGTATTTATTCGTGTATAGTACATATTAGTACATTTATACATACAAATTAATTACTTTTGTCTTTTAGGTTTTTTTCTGTCAAACAGGTCTCATAAAAAAGTTTGAATATATGAATTATTATCCAATATTAACATCCACATGTATTCCAAAATGTATTTCACATGTGAATAACTACATGGAAAATGCTAAATGTTACACGTTACAGTATTTTTTAAAAAATTTCCCAGATCTCCCTTTACAATTGAATCTTGGTCTACTCA
>NW_017100242.1:4526186-4532057 GCF_001263275.1 Habropoda laboriosa
CGACCGGTATTTAATTTACATATAGTTTATTCTTTTTTTACACCTGGTTACAAAAGTAATCAATAAACAAAATACCTTCTTCTTTTATAAAACAAATTCTAGCTGGGGTGATTCTTTTTTTTGGATTATTTTACGAAATAATGATAACGGGTCAATTGATTAATATTTACTATTGTTACGTCGATATATGTGAGTATCAAAAAATATTGTATTGCATTTTTCAACCATTATTTCTTCTAAAATAGAGGTATGATAATTTTGCAACAACTATCATTATACTTGCAATATTATAATATGTATATCTGTTCTATGTATTTGTTCAAATTGCATACATATATTTCGTGTGAAAATTTAATAAAAAGGGTATTCACATTTGATGCATGGTTTTGTAAATTAATCTTAAAGTTCAAGATAAAGGGAATTATAAGGAAAACAGAAAAAGCTCAATATAAATACAACAATTTTTTAAAACCAATCTTAATTTTCATACACGCAGATAACATTTTAAAAAAAAAATAAAGTAGAAAAGTAGAGAAAATTTACTGTAACAAAAAGACAAATTAATTTGTATTTGTTAACTTTTGTAAATTATAATAAAAATGGGTTCCCTAAAAGGATTATAAATCCCTTTACGTGTATATAAAATTTGAATATAATTTTTTAATTCATTTCTGAAATTTTCATGAAGTAAAAGGAAGCAAACTTAAAATACAATTTTTGAAAAAACTACGTGTATAATTGCGTATGACATTTTACGCATTTTGTTCCTTTTGGAAGCCAGATACCGAGGAAAAAATAAAAGGAGAAAATGTTTTAACATAATTTTAAGGTTCAAGCTAAGCAATCTGAAATTTCATTCGACACTGAACGTATTTTACGTTAAACAAAATAGCTAATCGTCGTACATTCTTTTATAAGTCATCAAACAATTGCTACTTTTAAATAAGACCCCTATTACTAAAATAGATTTTCGTGAACAGTTTTTGTTTCTATAATGTGAACAGTTAGTAAGTATTAATTTCATTCTATAATTTAAATCATTTTTCAACACAAATTCGCGGTTATTTTAAATCTAAGAAATATTTGATAACAGAATCAATTTAAAAAGTAATAAATCAAATATCTGAGTGAAATTGGAAGTAAAGATAATACGTAATCAATATAATGAATATTACTACTCGTCCCAATCATCGGTATCTGGTTGGGAATCGTACTCGCTGGTAGCCGAATGTCTATCTGATGCAGTCGCATCGCTTGGTTTAGGAGGAGGAGGAATCATGCTGGACATCCTTTCCAAAGCGCTACCGCCAGACCCAGCAATTCCTTTTCTTCTAAGTGCTAATTTTGCGTGCAAATCAGCCATTAAATCTCCTCCAACAGACGCGGAGGACCAACGATTCCCTTTTTCTTCTGGCGGTACTGTGTGTCTTAATTTTGCCCTCCCTATGCCACCAGCGTTACGAATCGCTGCCATTAAATTCGACCGATCATCCAACTTTGTCGCTTTGCTCTGTTCTTTAGCGGTCTGTTTCTTTTCCAAATCCATTGTCTGAGAAACTGAAACAGTAGTTTTAGATGGAGCTGGTGGAGGTGGTGGCGGAGGTGGTGGCGGAGGTGGTGGTGGAATCGAGGGGATCAACGATGATGAAACTAATGACGAACGGTGATCGATCTCGGAGCTCAAAGTCGATGTGTCAGACGAGATTAATAATGGTTGTGGTGAAAGAGGAGGAGGAGGAGGAGGAGGAGGAGGAGGAAGTGGTGCATGTTCAATAGAATCTTTCGTGAAATCGTTGTTAACGAAGCCAGGTAAATTTGGTATAGTTTGGTCAAGTTTTACACTTGAATCTTTTTCATCCACTGCTGTAGTTGGAGTTGGTAGATCAAGCCGAACAGTAGGCGTAGTCACGGCTGAAGAAGGAGCAATAGGACTTTGAGAATTGAGGTCTAAAATGAATTTTTCATCATCCACAATTCCAGGTAAATCTGGAAGTGTTAGTGGTACATTTATCTGTGGCACCTGCAAGACAAAATATTTTATTTATTATTATCTCTTTATTTTACAATAATTTGTACATAACATTAAATATCTTTATATTTTACCCACAATATACTGACAATAATTGTTACCGAGCAGTATCTCACAGATAATAGAAACCCAAATTTTAATTAACCAGCACTTTGAATTATCTTACTTCGCCTAAAGTTGGTGTGTAAAGATAACTACTAGATGAATCCATTTCCAATGATAACCATGGTTGTATAATCGAATCTGGTGCATCTTCAATTTGTTGCTTGTCACTTGTTTTCTGAGAAGTTTGTTTCGTACATATTTTATAAGGATTATCCATACTGTTGAACAACAGTGCACTAATTGAAGACATATGAGGAGGAAATGATACGTCACTGTTATCCATGTAAACTTTTTTATTAGGTTTAGATCTAACATGATAAAATTGTAACTTTTCTTGCAAATTATTATTTGCCACATATTGACCATCTTCTGTTTTACAATTAGAAGATAAATATGTTTCAGGCACATCCTTTATAGGTACAGAACATTTATAAACCTTTGGGATATTATTAATGTTATTATACTGAGGTGGTATAGCCATCTCATATTCTTTGTATGCATCACAAGCAGGATATTTTGCAGCAGAATACATTTTGACAGCTTTTAAGTTTAAGTTATTTTGTAAATATTGTAAGCGATCTTGAAGTTTTGTAGCCCTATCTTTAACATTTGACAACCTATAAAAAGAACATATTAATCTTTACTTATCAACAATTAAAAATATAATTCCATAATAAATACCTATATATTATTCAAAAACTAAATATACATTAAAATATTAACAAATGAGAAACAAATGTACCTTTGACCATTTTCAAAAAGCCTTTTATCGATGCATTCAAATATATAAGTAACTGCAGAATCTAAATTATCAAGAGCTTCTGCTATTTGGACAATGGTTTCCTCGTGCCTTAAATTGTCAGGGATAACACCTAGGTATTAAATTTACATGTATATCCATAAGAATAATGTTTACAATAATTATTTTTGACTTTCTTTTGAAGAATGTCTTTGAGTTTTATTTTTAATTTCAATTTGTAGTTAGAGTATACTTAAGTTCTAACTTATAAGCTACCAATGATATATCTTTGGATAACAAGTCATTTTAGAGAACAAATTATTCTGTGTAATATTTATCATAAAAAACTGAAATTCTGCATAAATTGTTCGGGTGCATTTGGATTTGCATGTCATATACGTATGATATAATATGAAAACATAATCGGAATAAAAAAAAGACAGTACATTATATACGCACAAAAACCTATAATGCTTACATTTGCATGCACATGTTATGACAAAATTTTAAATGTTTTATGGCGAATTAATTTATTTACCGATTTCAATTCGTTCCGGCATTGTTAGGTTTAAAAGATATATATATTTGTTTCATTAAATGCAATATAATGTTTTACTCGAAAGAAAAATACTATTTTCACATAACTATATAAACATTTAACTGCCTATAAAACACATTTTAAATAAATTCTTTTTTTTTAGCTCACTAATATTACAAATTAATCTACTTCGTACGAAATCGTATGATACCATCAAAATAAATCTAAATCATACTCCTTTTGGAGAGTTTACATGTAGATGAATCCGCCATGAAATGTTCTTACAATTAGTAATATTTGTTCACATTTGTAAATAATTTCGGAGAATATAATAGTTTCTCACATACATATATTATAAAAATTTTCATTTTTTAGTTTCATACTGCTTATTTAAAAGACTGTTTCTATAAACAATTTTAAATACGTGCGTACAGAATAAAATTTCTGCGTATTGACAGCTTTCTTGACGTGAGACAAAAAATGCATTAATGATAAGTTTATTTTGTATTTTGTCTGTGATTGAAACGAAAGTATCAAGTATCTTTGTACCTGGTATTTATTTGTACCTATTCTTTCCTGTAATCAATGCATACATACAGGGTGTCCCGTAAAGAGTGTAACACCCGGAAATGAGGTGTTGCTGGGGTGACTCTGAACAACTTTTTCCTTGACCAAAATGTTGTTTGAAGCTTTGTTTTTGAATTATTAACGAACAACACTGGCCAATCAGAGCGCGCGTAGAGCTTATGCTACGCTCAAGCGAACAGAGATTCACCCACATCGTGACCAAGCGTACGCGTGAACGGCACCATGAATCGTGGGCTGTGGGCGAAAGCAGTTACCCCTACTATTGACCTACAGCCGTCTCCCACTATACCGTCCTCGTGCTCTCACACAAGTGTAACGGTAACTCTGTCCGTGTGCGAAACCTGTTCGGCTCTTTCCGCCAATTATCTACGTCACCACGTGACGCTGTAAATTCTGTAAAATATTTCATTTCAATGCGAATTTTTTATAAACAATTGAAATTACTTCTGTAAAACTTTACAAGTTTAGGCACTATTCAACTTAGAGGACTTAGGTCGAAAATTGCTTAATTTAGAAATTATAATTTTTGTCCCGAACGCTCATATACTCTGAAACACTGCGTCTCACCGAGATTCAAAGGGAACCTCCTGATTGTTACTCATGCGCTCAGGTTGCTCGAGCGTCACGTGGTGACGTAGATAATTGGCGGAAAGAGCCGAACAGGCTTTGCACACGGACAGAGTTACCGTTACACTTGTGTGAGAACACGAGGACGGTATAGTGGGAGACGGCTGTAGGTCAATAGTAGGGGTAACTGCTTTCGCCCATGGCCAACGATTCTGGCATCACTGAAATCAGTACCCTATCTTTCGCAGACTTATTCGCTTATTTGATGAAAGTATGTCAATGTTAAATTGTGAAAAGTTTATTGACATGTAGGTATTGTAAAAGTTCAAAATAAATATTAATATTTTGTTTTAAAATAGTTTGCTTATATCAACAAATATAGATTTATATATTTGAGTGACAATTATATCGATCGTCAAATGTTAATCATTTATATTATTTAGAGCACTGTGTAATATATTTTTTCATGTGTATAATTGTCTTTCCTTATTATTTAGGTTTCTTATTTCTAATGCAACATGGAATGTTTTTCTACAAAATAATACAAGATATAGAAGTTTTAAAATATATTGATATGCTATATCTTCAGTAGTAAAATTGATAATTATATTCCAAAATATGTCTATTTTACAATTTATTATAAGTGCAAATAAAAAAGCTAGAGTTATATTATTAAAACAAACTATATCATTAAATTTGAAAGTAAATCTAACCACAAAAATGAAAACACATTATGAGGTCTTAGGAATATCACCATCTGCTACATATAACGAAATAAAGACAGCATATTATAAATTAACATTAAAGTATCATCCTGACAAAAATAAAGGTGAATCTGCAAAAGAGATATTTCAAGAAATTTCAAATGCATATGATGTACTTAGCAAATATGAAACACGTAAAAATTATGACAGAAGTATGTCAATTAAAAATGAAAGTTTTAATTTAAAACAAAATGTTAAATCTAGTACAAATATCAAAGCTTCATATGTTACTAGACCCGTCAGTAACAAGATTTTTGATTTTGATGAATGGGTAAAAAATCATTATCATCATGGTTTTGCTAAAGAGAAAGCAAAAAAACAATGGCAAGACTTATTAGAACAACATGTATATAACCTACCAGAGATAATTTTTCTTTGTGCTTTAACCTTCATAATTACAACTGTATATGGTGGATATCTATATTATGGATTAGCTGTACAAAGAAAGAGAAAAAATTAAGATAAATAATTATATTGAAATGACATAGATATCTTATTAGTGTAGTAAAAAATTTAATTAAATGTATTGTTATGTGAAATA
>NW_017100242.1:4532100-4536501 GCF_001263275.1 Habropoda laboriosa
GAGAACTTTAGAATAGAAAGTGTAGAATTGCATAAATTAAATCCATATTTATATCATTTTAACTGATTTTACCATCATACTGCAAGATATCTAACTTGCAACAATCTCAATTTTACTTCAATATATTTAATTAACAAAATGAATTCTAAACGCAAGCGAAAAACATTAACATTGGTTAATAAAGTAAACATAATTGAAACAGTAAAAACTGGGTCAAGAAAGGAAAAGGATATTGCTAATGACCTCCTACTCGAAAACTCGATAAGTCGAAACCTCTGTTGCACTGTATTAAAAAATAACATAATATCGGTGCGACAAAATGATAGCACATTACTCCTGAAATATTGGACATACAGGGCGAGTCACGAGAAACAAAACACCTAAATATCTCTGGTAAGATTGAAGATAAGATAAGGATAAAATGTCATAGAGAAAAGTTGTATTTGCACAGTTGTATATATCTTTATAACTGAGAAAAGAAAACATTTAGACTGTGCTAACATTTTGTCGGAGCGGTAACCACTTATGTTTGTTTTTTGCTGAACGTGAAATCTACTGTTTACAATATGAACGAAAACAGTTTCATCGAGCACTTAAAGCTAGCGCACTATATCAAAAATAATATTTTTCAACTACATTTATAGTATTTAACGATACTACGGGGTGTGCTACTTTTTTGTAGCGAACTGTACATTATCTTTTAACCAAATGTTGCCAATTTGTTGTTTCATCGTATATATTATTTATATTTTGTAATATAAAATTATTAATTAAAATTACATGTTCTTTATAATACCAACGAAAATTCAATATTTCAAATCTAAATCACTTTAAATTGAATGCTTTTCTTATCAAATATAACTTAATAGGGTCTATAATGTGGTAATCCAGATGGTACAGGCATTGGCATTGAAACAGGTCCAGTTGGATATGGAATTGAAGGTGCTAACCCTGGAAAATTACTAGCAACTGGATAACCAGAACTACCAGTGGTGAAGTGTGATTTTCTTGTTAACTCCCTCAATTTATCTACTTTAACTTTGCGCAGATGCATCAATTTTCGTCGTGATAAAAATTGCTCAAAAAATTCATCTACTTCCATATCACCAGCCAAAAACTTTTCAGCCATGGTCTGTAAATTGAAAATGTTATAATTTTTTTTAAAAAGTAGTAAATCAATTTTAATAATCTTTATGATTACTATACTTGATATATACTGTACCTCTGATTCTTCTTCAATTTCAGCTGCTGCTGTTTGTAATAAGTCCAATGCAGTATCAACCGTCATTTGTCCAGACTTCTCTTCTGTCAATATTAAAGAAGTAAACTTTGAATTTTCTTTGTAATTACTAATCATATATATTATTCAAATTACATTTGTTATTAATTTGTTTATTAAATACATAATTCAAGTTAGTTAATCATATATTGCAATATTATTGATTAAACTTATCATCTGAAAATTATTAAATCTAATGAATATAAATACTTACTTATTTCGTCTAATTTTTCCTTAACACTTGTGCATAGCCTATTTCCTTTTTCACTAAGTTCCTTTAATATTTGTTTACACTCCTGTAATTCTGGTTGTTTTGACAGATTAAACTCTGCTAGAGATCTGTTACTAGCCATTAACACTTCCTTTTCTGTTTCTAAATCCTTGAACTAGTTAAAGAAAAAAAGGAAAGAAATTTGTTTACATATAGCTCTGCACACAAAGAATAATAAATAAGTGATAAAATGAAAATGCCATGAAAAAATAAAAAATTACCTGTTTTACATCTTTCACAATATCTTCGAATTTCTCATCATTATTTAATAATTCCTTAAGTTCATCGTTTGTTTGATGTGACAATAAACCTAGTGCAGCAGGTATGTCAGGTTCTTGATTTGATTTAAACATTGTTTAGTATTAATCGGTTTCACAGGATTATAATTACATTCATAAATTAAATTTTATTTTTAAATCTGGTTTAATATAAAATTATTTAGCAACTGTACAAATTTTATAAAGACCTGCGCTTCATTTAATAACACAATTATAACTACTTTTTTTTATCACTTGCAATGACCATAGACCAATGAAAAACGTGTACATAACTCTTTGCAAAAGTACTTTATTCACATTCCATGTACAATGAGGTGTACCAAAAAACTAATCAAATGAACAACAGCGGTGATCCTATGTGAAATGGCGTACGATGCTTACGATAGCAAATGGCATTTCATCTAGATCGTATACTATTCGTCATTCTATACTATTCGTCATCGTATGCATCGCACGCCATTTCACATAGGACCACCACCGCTGTGCGTTGTTTAATTCTAGGGATTCGAAGGAGATGTACCTCAGTGTACTGTTATGTGGCTCATGTCGCTCTCCGTAACGTGAATTTTAAAACGCGCCGAATATAAATTGAACAGCGGTGTGGCCGAAGCAAGCAATGAACAAAGAAATTCAATAACATATATCATACACTGTTATGTATAAATAAATGTTTATCCTCGTTACTACGCAAAGAAACATTGCTGAGATGTAAAACACTCACATTAAAAAAAATTTATATCAATGAACAAATGCAGGGGGTACCAATCAAATTAATCCTTAAATAATTTTATCGTTCGAATTACATTACTATTAAAAATTATTAAAAGTTTGTGTTTTTAAAAATCAGTAAAAAAAAAAGTTATAAAAGAATGATTTGCTATAATTATACAACATATACGTTATGTAACATATAGATTATAATAAATGATAATAAAAGAATCTACAAATTCACGCGTACAAAGAACTGTTGTTATGTTTTCTACCAATCAGAAACGATCACGAAAAATCACGAATCACTGTGAAAAATCACCGTGATTGGGAACGAACGTGATCGGGAACGAACGTGATCGAATCACTCTTGTGGATCATTCACAAATAGCAGTTCACGCCAACTCTAATTGACAGTAAAAACATCGATGTATCGACAGGAAACATCGATGTTTTCAAAATATCGATACATCGTTGTCATCCCTAGCCTGGGGACGTTACGAAATACTTTAATTTTATAGTTTGTACAGTATATAGTGTTTTTATTGAAGAAAAATTAAAACATTTAATACTGATTGTTGTTAGCAAATTTAATATTTACAGTTGGTATTAATTGTAATTCCACATTTATGTGTTTGATTTTTCGTAAATGTGCAGCAGAACATGTTTACAAGATGTTTGATTATATAAACTACTGTTAATTATAAGTGATATCTTGTAAAGAATATAAAAATAACTAAAATATTATTGTGCATTAAATTATATCTTTAGTACTAAATGAAAAGTTCTGTATTAATATTCCTTTAAAGTGAAGAACAACATTTTGAAAAAAGTTATAACTATATTTCTTATAAAGTAAAAGCATGAATAGATTACAATTGTATTTTAAAACTGTTACAAGTTTGAATTGTGTCAATTATGAAGGTAAATGTTTTAACTGACATTTTATTTGTATACTAAGTAATATAAAAATATATACTGTTTTAATCACAAATGTAGGTTGCAGATATATTAAACGTTGGGTATCTCCAACTCAAAAAGAAATAACTCGTAGAAAAAGAAGATTACCACCTCAACCTGAACCAAAGCGGAATACTTTTACTGACTGGAATAGAAATACTGAAATATATGCATTTAATCAAAGACTTTCAGAAAATTTTGATACTGAAAAGTTGAATCAAGCATTTATACATAAATCATACATTGCTGAAGAAATAAAAAGACAAGAAACAATGGGAATAAAAGAACCAGAACTTGACATGCAACATAATGAAGAATTTATTGAAAATGGAAAGAAAATAACTTCAGAAGTTATAAAAAAATATTTAAGTGAAAATTTACCACATATTTCTGAAGCTGGTTTCATGTATGTATAAAATATATTGTACATGACTTACCACAAAGAAATATCTATAATACATTTTAAGTACAGTTTTAAGAATGTTTCATATTGCATAAATGAAATTCAAATTATAAAATAACTATTTGTGATACTTTTCAGACAAGTAAGCTTTTATATTTTAATTTTATTTTGCAAGAGCACAAAAGGAAAGCATCTTCAAATAATTTGTTCATTTCATAAGAATTCTGAGTACTATCTAACATGTTAATAATTAATTTATCAAAATGAAAAAATCAATTTAAAAATTTTTTAAAACTCATTGTTTGCAAAATAAGTAATTCTTTTAATTGGTACCTTATACCAATTTTATAAATAATATACATTTGCATAAACACTTGAATATAAATCTACTAATGTTTGATCTGGATTCTCTAGGAAAAATTTCTTTCATTGTTAGTTTTCACATATTTATTCTTAGAACAAGCAACAATGTACTCAAAATTTAAACAAAATATTTCAAAAG
>NW_017100242.1:4536581-4537547 GCF_001263275.1 Habropoda laboriosa
ACTTGATTTACAGATATCATTTATTAATCATTGAAAAGTTTTTCTTAACATTTTAATTATTTAATTGTATCTTACATATTTATGAATATGCTTATTGTTTCAGGGCATTTCATAATTATCTCATGTCTGAGAAAATATTAGCTAAAGCATCTTTACATATTGGAACAAAGGACATTATTTTAACTGCTGTTTGTATATAGTTTATTTTAATAGAACAAACATTAGCAGAAACATTTTTAGCACTTGTAGGGGCACTTACTGAAAGTGTTAATATCGATCAGGCAAGTGCTTTTGTTCGAGATTTTTTAATAGCAGCATTGGTAGATAAAGATCTCACTGAGTTATGGTGTCCAACTAAACCATTTGAATTTTTAAATGATATGATTTCTATGAAGAAAAAGACATCTATAGAAGCTAGACTTATTGGACAAACTGGAAAGAATACTATTTTATCAGCTTACTATATTGGTATTTATGCAGATAAAGAATTTTTAGGTTCAGGTATTATCTTAAAATATATATATCTTATATTAATCTCATAATAAGTATCATATAATGAGTAATTGAGAAATTATATTTCTAGGATTTGGACAAACAATTGCAGAAGCAAAAGATGTAGCTGCCGCTAATATATTGTCTAAAATGTGCGGTATATTACATTCGAGTCAACCATTACGAGTTGATAAAAAAATAAATATGTCTACTTGAAAGTTATTACTACATAATACAAATTACAGGTTAAATGTTTAAAGTATTAAATAATACAAAATATGGATGCACATATGTATATGAAAAATATAATTGTCTTATGTTAGAATGATATTTTCCTCTATATGACAAATATTTGATTCAATAACATATAAAATATTGCTACATATTATTACTTACTAACTTTAATTGTTTAACATACAAATATTATAGAACAAATGTTCATTCATTTGAAAATAACCTTTGTCTTTCTTATAA
>NW_017100242.1:4537625-4539052 GCF_001263275.1 Habropoda laboriosa
TAGGCTATATATTACATTTACTTAAAATATAGTACAGTTTTAATAACTTTTAACTTTGAGTAAAAAGGAAGTAATGAAAAAAAAAAAGTTGAAGGATGTCAAACAAGTACCATAAACAAGATACATTAAAGCAAAAAAGAACAATTAGTTGAAATAACAAACTAGTAAATATAAATAGCAAATAGAAAAACAAGTCAAATCATAATCTTAGTTGCAAAACTAAATATGTATGAATAAAGTATCGCAACAATAATTTTAAAAGCCTTATAAAAAATATAATGGTCTTAAATAGTTATATAACATATTAATAATTATAAAAATCAACTACAATGATTAGTATAATAATCATGACAATTAGATGGGTGGAAAAACTCTACGTTTAATGAAACCAAAGCTACAAAAAAAAGATTAAGGTGAATATTAATAAAAAGATAAAAGACAAAAATTCATAATGCAACATACTTGTAAAAAATTGATCTATAAAAATAAATAGTACTAGTATCAAATTTAATAAATAAGTTTTAATAAATAAGTTTTCATATTCTTTTATATTGTCCTAGTTGTAATATATATATGCATATAAAGTTAGAAGATAAATTGTAATAGCAAATATATAATTACAATGTATAAATAACTTAAACCTATTATAAGCTAAATTTATATAAATGATTTCTAACATTATTTATATTTGTGAAGTATACACACATTAAAACTTACATATAACTTATATGTAACTTATGAACAGATGCGATTAGGTTATATTTTACTCATTTCAATTTTAATACTTTAGCATCGATAAATCATCTTGTAACACATAAACATAGTATTTAGACAAGGTAATAATATACAAGTCAATTTTACAGAATATAATTTATTAAAATTAAAGGAGAACATGAATATCACGATTTAAAGTACATTTTCGAATTTCTAAAGGTTATATTATTCTACCTTTGGTGATATCTTGTGAACGTAATAAACTACGTATTAGAATGTAACGAAAAATGTATAACGGTATTAAGAGCGTCCGTGTTATAAGAGTTCCAGTTTTGCTTATAACGAAATAACTAATATCGTCTCGTCTTGTTTGCAAAACTTTTATGAATCGGTATTTGATGAAACTACAAAAATGTATAATTTTTCATGTTACAATATCGTATTTTCAATATGGCTGAAAACTAACTGTTAAATACATTAAAATAATGTTATTTTTAAATTGATAATTTATCTACCTTTATCTTAACTTTTTATCTTACAAACTGTAAGTTAAATGTATTGTTTACAATTATTGGAATAAATATGATTCCATGGTGTGAAACAAATACGAAGGAATTTCTTTTTCGTATTATTTCTGTATCAGAAAGAACATCATGTAAAATTTTATATAGTTATATTTTATGCCCCATATAATTTATACTATTCTATAACAT
>NW_017100242.1:4539087-4540931 GCF_001263275.1 Habropoda laboriosa
CCATAATATTTTTAATATATTTAATTAAAAATTGTTACTATTACATATTTTTATTTAATGACTATAATAAATATAATTGTTACGTTTAAAGGGAGCTACTTAAATTATGGAACTTTCCATGTATATTTTATGAACAATTTAATATATACAAAACTTATTACGTTACGTTTATAAAATTTGAAATATTTAATATAAACTACAACATAGTTGCATCTAAAAAGCATTGCAAAAATTTCAACCCTATTTCAGTTAATATGTTTTGTACCAAAGACGTTTCATTATTACACGAGTATTATTTAAAAATAAAATAAAATTCTAAAATATAAGGTTTTTGAAATGTTACAGCAGTTAAATGTCATCAAAATTTTTTCTATATCGGTCGTAGGTATAATATTGATTACTTATGATTCATACTATCCCCTTTAAGATGGTTCATCCTTGTCCCCATCCGCACTCTACCGCTCCGAGTTTCCGCCACTTCTACCGCCTCCTCTTTCTCCCTTCATTTTTGCTTCTCTTTTTCATCGTTCGTCTCGCTCCTTATTCTATCTGTTTCTTTTGCACTTCGATTTTTCTTTCTCTCTCCTACGTTCCTTCTTTCCTTTCTTTCTCGCTTATTCACTTACACACATATGACGCGTGCGCGCACACAAATATCGCAATCACACGTATTATCCCACTACTAGCTCTATTCCTGCGTGTAACGACTCAATGGCACTGCCACGCCCTTTCGCCATCGAGTAATCAGTGTTATTGTTTTAGAGTTCCACTTTTATTATTATTTCTCGGTGTAAGGTATGTAATGTATCGATTAGCGATACTTAAATACCGCAACGTGGTGCATTTGCATTGACAAAAGAAGAATCAAAATAATGATTGTATAAAATTGGGTATATGTCAATAATGAAGGAATGATATAGGAAACAACTTCTTGTATATTCTACGTCTCTGGATTCTTAGTGTTTAGGCTTGATTTTATATGTACCATACTCTAAATAATCCTTTTTCTTCTTACTCAAACTTGTGAATTTTATATGTAGGTAAGCTTATGTACTTAGAAGTAACATTTTGATTAAATTTAATCTACGCTTCAAATTCGAACACTATAAATAGAGTTGTATGTTAGACTTTAAATAGTAGTTTCAATTCGAGATTCCATGATTTTACAAATCTGCATCTAATGGACAGATGAAAATTACATGCACTTGAAGGTATTAAAATTGTTTTCAGGGCGAATATAATGTATTGCTGTAATAATTGCACGTTTCAAATTCAGTAACAGTGTATGATAATACAACACGTTTTTACTTCTTGAAACATACAATAGACGATACAATATGCGATAATAGTACATCCGAATATACGATACAATGTGCGTGGTGCGCGTTAAATGAACAAAACTATATCACTTCTGTGTATGTATATAAATGCATGTATTTGTATGTACTTAGAATATGTCAAACGTTTTTCTAAAATCTCATGAGATCGGTGGAAAACTTCGTAGCCTGTTTAAGACTCAGTAGATCTCTCATTCTCTCGTGTTTGGTCCCCTCCCCTTCTTTCTATCTCCTTCAACTCAGTAAAACGGGATTCTTTCCTTCTCTGGTCTGCCGTTCTCCGTACACTCGTGTGTTGGTGGATTGCTTGGTGTCCATGAAGCCTTTTGCGACGTTGCCATGCGTATGCCAGTAATGCATCGTTGCCAAACCCTCTTGCACTGTTCCATTCTCTTTCGCTCATTCGCATGCTCGGCCCCTCTCTCTCAGACTTTAGTACGTGCGCGGCCAGGATCAACCATATACCCTCCTCCGCCAACGGCCGACATCCCTACTCATGCTGTTCAC
>NW_017100242.1:4540986-4581892 GCF_001263275.1 Habropoda laboriosa
TTCCCTTCTCTTCATTTCTCTCCTCTTCCCTTCCCAACCCATCTCTTCCCTTCTACCCGGCCGTAAAGGCAGCGAGTTTGCTTGTGCCCAATGCAGTGCCGTACATACTGGTTTAGTATACATTGCGTATACATTCGATATAAAATAATTTTATTATTATTAGAAATTAAACGTGACTGCAAAAGCACTTAAAAATAAATTTCATTCAAATACATATGTAGCGTTGCATTATAAGGTGGATATGTTACCTTTAGTAAGATATGTGTGTATGTATATATGTACATATGTATGCATATAAAAGCGATGAATAAACAAGAATTCAATGCACACGTTGATACTTAACAATAAATAACAATATTTGTTTTTTGTTTTGTAATAACTGTAACAAATTTAGATCAAATTGGTGATTGAAGAATAGTATAATATTTATAAAATTTGTCTTTCATTTTGACTAATATATTATACAGAATGATTGGATACCATTAGGTTTTATTCTTAACTACATATATACATATGTATATATAAGTAATTTATTATAACTAGATGAACAATTATGAAAATTTTTGTTATTTTAAGTCATTTTAGAAGTTTTGAATATGTTTTTTTAGTACTCCGCATGTTTATTACATTTTTTTAATAAGTATAGATCATTATTTATAGATTTCTAAAAAAATCACATTTCAAATGAAATTATAAAACATAAAATACGTTTTATTGTATGTATAATAAAAACAATTTAAAAATTCTAATTTTACGTTGAAATCACGTAAATGACCGTATTTAAACCGTATGGAACAGTAATATGTAACTACTAATAATAAGCAGACTCAGATTCTTCACCGAATTTCACTAGATTTTGTTTCTAAACTATCGCCTTTAAGTCGTGGAGATCTTTTGAGGTGTACACACATACATACATATGTATGTATGTATGTGTTTCTCTTTTCGGCGTGCCGTTAACATGCAAAATAAGCATTCCGTATTTTTCATTTGTTTGCTGTATTAGAAATTTTACGTACGTTGCGCATACGCAAATCGACTGTTTAATAAGCATTACAATAATATACGTGAAAATGGCAAAGAAAATAGAAAAATGAGCAAGGAGATGAGTAGTGGCACCTTTAGGACCAGAATAAAACGGTCCTGAGCTAGCGTAGACCTCCGTCCCCCGCGACGCTACGTCGTCGGTTGGTTTGGTTGCTCGCTCGTTCTCGTTCGTTTTCACCCCACTCCAACTCATACGTCCCCGGTCCCTTATGACCCCACCTGCCCCGTATCCAGAAACTTTACCCTTACCCCGTCACATTCAATGCCCCTTCCCCCGGACCTCTCTGCGATTCCGCCTTGCTTGCTGCCAGCCAGCCGTCCGTCCTTACGTCCGTCCGTCCACCGTTTGGATCTATGGTTGTGTCGGTGGATTTCGTGACGTTAACCTGGCGGCCCTGAAAACGTTGGACTGACCGTACGTTTTCGACTACCCTTCGTTGGGGCGCGAATGTAAAACGCGAGTGTTTTTTAATCATCGCGGTCGCCGCTTAGGAATATCACGGACTAGTTCGGGTAAGAGGAGAGAAATGTGTGGTGAAATTAACCGATACGTTCTTGTTCGTGTTAAACTCCTCTAAGGAGTGTAAACTCTTAACGACCAGTGATCGACAAAAGAAATGTTGGTGTACAAGAAAAATTATCAAAACATATTCCTCGGGTTCTTTTTCTTGCTTTCTTTCTTTCTTTTTTAGTGCACATATGCGCGCACACGTACATGCACACATACAGGGGCGCGCGCGCACACACACACACACACACACACACACGCACACACACACATGGTTCTTTCCTTCTAGTTTCCTTTTGAACAATATGTGTAAATGTGTGTAATTTATCCTTTTCATTCTCTCATATTAGTTAGAATATTTGTACGTATACTGTTAATTTACATTATAAAATGCATTTTGTTCTTCATCTCCCCTCTGCCCTCTCTTTCACCGCCTCTTTCCATTTATTCCGTTTATTTTTCGGATAGGATAAACAGGAAGAAGTGCAATGGAAAAAGAGAGAAAACTTCTGCACCTGTATCTAGGCCTAAACAGTTATGTAGTGGTGTTACAAAGTGTAATTAGTGAAACCATGCATTTTGATAGCATTGTAGCCAAGAATAATTCCGTCATATTATGTGCTGTCCGTCGATCGTAACATTCATCTTCAACATTTAAAGTGTGTTCTAATCGGTCATTCGTTCGTTCGCGGTCACTCATCGATTCGTTTATCCGTGGCGTGGTAGTTTTCTTGTTTTACGTTCTCTGGCTCTCCGGGCATTTTACACGTTCTCTGCTGTTTCTTGCAGTTCTCGGTGTCTTCATCATTTACACGTACTTGAACCGTGTTTTAAGATTATCAAGAATAACGTGTTTACGTGGTGTTTCATGGTGTCTTGAAGTTACCGACCTAGTGTTATTTCTGTTATTTTTCTGTGCTATATCACTATACCTGACTGCCTGCGTATTTAGACTCTGTGTGTCGTGTTCCTTTTGTCTTTGACGATTGTAAAGGTGTTGTTTCTACGGACTTTACTATGTTTTGACGATATTGTACCGTGTGCTCTTCTGTGCTCACCGGCGAGTAAAGGTTTTTTTATTGCTACTCAAGAATCGCATTTTATAATGGTGACCGGAGCAGTGTGGGAGCGTGCTGGAGAGTATTCAAGATCCTGAAATAGCGAATCTAATAATATGCGATATGTTATTCCGGCCACTTTTCGTGTGAACTTGAAGAGATAACAACGCAGCGTGTGATTAATTAACGAACAAAATCGTACGTATGTTATATAATTGTTACATGTCTTAAAAATATTGTTACACGTATCAAGGATAGATGAATTATAACTCGATCGTCTTTCCTCGCGTTTCTCATAACGTTTACCACTAGAGAACAAGCGAACCCGAACACCACTGTTGAACCATAGTGACGTGCTCGTTCTTTTACATTATATCAACCTTGTTTTCGTTACAGTATCTCCATATAAACGATTATATTATGTTTTAATTAGCCAATGAAATCAATGGTTCACGACATTGTAGTCAGTAATAAGAACGCGCTAATTGTTATCCTTTGTGTAAATCTTTCGTTAAAATCCTTTTCTCTTTTATTAGGCAGTCACTACACGTTTGTAATCAATATGTGCCCGTGTACATCGGTGCGGCGCACATACATCGGTGTACAAAAACATTTCTTTAAAACATTCTTTACCACGTTTCCACTTTTATTATTTAATGTTAGTGACATTTAGGCTTAGATGCATTTTTCAATCGATTCAACTTGAAGACTTCCACTTTGTGATACATTGTGATATATACAATATTGATATTGACATTGGTATTGATAGACTCCATTGATATTGTTTCTCTGCGAATGAAATCTAAAAAATTTTAATACTTATTTTTGTACTGCCTTAAAAATCACGTCCGAGGATTTCGACTATTTAATTTTGAGTACACGCCCACTGTTATGTAAGTGAATCATACAAGGATCGAATACCTTATCAGTTATCTGTGAAGTACGTTGATCGAGAAGAGCAATTCGATGTTGCCGTATTGATATTTTTTTTTACATTTGTCTTGAATTTGCAAAGTATACGGCGCGTAATAAATGTGTTGTTTTCATTGCATTGCAGCAAACTCTTTTATTAACTTGCTTCAGTTATCTTTCTCTCTAAATTTATCTTTCTTAACTTCTCATTTCAAATTTTTAAATTTTCTCGCTTAAATTTCTGACTTTTACATCGTTAACACTTGAAGTGTAACAAATGTGCTGAAATTTGTAATGTAACAAAAGTTTATGTGAAAAAAGTACTATAAATCTCATTTTTTATAATATTTTTAAACATAGGACAAAGTTATTAATTTATGAAAGCTTTATCTTTATCTTAATTTTTAAAATTTTTTACTTACCTATATCAAATGTAATTCGTTGATTCTGTCTTCTTACGATTTACTACTCATACAAAGCACAATTTTTTTTTGAAAAACAAAACGCAGTTTTTCTGTTTCAACTTTGTTTTTTGTTATTTCCTATTCGTGCAAACCCCGCTTCTTCGATTTAAATTTCGATTTATGGCAATTTTCGTATTCGATTTGAATTTCATATATTTTCGATTATTCCTTGACTGTATTTTCTTGACAGACATTGTTTCCCTTATCAAGTTCCTTATCAAAGCACAGCATTGCTTTTTTAAATTTAAATTTAAAAAAGTATGTGAAAATTAAGATTACATATATTTTCAAATGGATTAACGTGCATAAAGTTAGGTGGAATTGTATACATCTCGAATTTTGTGCTCCAAATGAATGTAGTGTTTCGAATTAAACATGCTTTGTGGAATTTTTAATACACTTCGTGGTATCTTTCCTGTCTATAGTGATATTCCAAGTTCATTAGGATATACGTATATTAGAACTTTTTAATTTTTTCTTTTGCCATTGATTCTGGTTTGAGGGAATGTACAAGATATCATGAGTAAATGGTAACGTATATTTTTGAAAAATTACTGTCGGACGTATATTTAATACCATGTAGTTATATTCAAGAGCGTACAAAAAACGTGCGATAGTTTTCGAAATATTATAAAATATATTAGACAGAAAAATTGTTGGTAATTATTAAATTTGACTTCATTTCGAACACACGTCTTTACGCGGTTTTGTTCATACGACTAAAATTTATACTTCACTACCAATTGTATTTTAACGTAAAGGGAAGTGTATATTTCCGTACTTGTTAATTTCTGTTTTATTCGCAGTATATACAAATATGGTTGAACCTTACTATGTTCGGAGGAGGGGGTGGATTTTATCTCTCCATTTATCAGATAAAAAAGGAAGTTTACTTATTCTTGCTCTTGACAATATTAATGAAAGAACACATAATGTTTATAATGAAGTCTATATTACCTTATACAGTGCAGAGACATTACTCTGTTTCTAATGATATTAGAAATGTTTTTTAACCACAATTTGAATGATTTCGAAGAAGGAATATCTTGTAAGGAAATTATTCCTTTTTTCCCTAATTTTTTCAAGGTCACCGGTAACGTTTGCACGAAAGAATATACTTTTTTCTATTGCATCTCGTAGCGGATATTAAGGTGCATTCAAACATATCTGAATTATGACCTTGAGATGACCTTGAATACCGAAAAAAGTGATGAAATTCCAAGTTAGTCGTAGGAACTTGCTGTGTTTATGTTATAAATGCTCAAAGTGGTCTCCGTTCGCCGGCGATACACTTTCTAAAACGAGCAATCACGGATTATCATACTCTTCCAATTGTTTCTGACGTGACAGCAACAGCGCTAGCTTTTTAATTATTGCGATTTACCATGTCGTCTGGTAGAGAATGGCAGTGGTTGCTGTTGTCGGTAAGCATCTTCTTTTAGATTTCTCTGAAGAAAAAAAAAGTCTAATGGTGTCGTAAGATCCGGCGAACGTGCCTAGGCAAAAGACGTACATACTTACGCCTATTACGTCCAATCCAACAATTTGGGAAGTTTTATCTTCTTTTTTGTCTTTTTTTTTTTCACCAGAGGACGGATGGAAATGAAACGTCGAAAACACGCGCAAAAGGAAAAATGAGAGTAGTGCCGGAAGTGGTGTAACGGTGATGCAAAAAAAAAAAGAAAAAAAAAATTTTCCGAAGAATAAAATAACATTGATTCGATTATCTATTATCGCACAATAGTCGTCAACTCGTCAAGGTTGTTTTTAAGTGCAGCCAGCTGTTGTGTACGTACGCGCGTGCGCGCGTGTGTGTGTGTGTGTGTTTCTTGTACAATCCAATGATTTGGGAATATTTCATTGAGTACTTGAGTAAAGGCTGCTTATGAATAATTAGAGCTTGTGCTGTTATCACGCCAGAAATAATTGAAAGAGGATCACAATCCGTGACAGCTGGGTTTAGAAAGTGTATCGCCCCCCAAGTGGAGACATCACTATGAGCATTTATAACATAAACAGTAAGTTCACGTACCATCCTAAGACTGCTTGGAATTTGATCACTTTTTTTTTCTTTTGGCGTTCAAGGTCATCCCAAGTTCACAACTCAAGCATGTTTGAACGCATCTTAATATCCGCTACAAGATATAATAGAGAGAAGTATATGCTTCTCTGTGACAACGATGGGTGACCTTGAAAAAATTAAAAACAGTGATCGTAAACGAAAATCCTTCCACGGTAATTCCTCCTTCGAAATTGTTCAAATTGTGTTTTAAACATTTCTAATATCGTTAAAAACAATGGAGATATTTACATAGGTGTTCGCTTTATGCTGGGGCACCCTGTATAACGCACCTTACTATACGAATAATATTAAATACACAATAAAACTGTACGATTATTAGGATTTTGTTTTTCGTAGGTTTAGCTACTCTTTCTCGTTTCCTATAATGACCATTGTGCATATATGTATGTAAGTTTAACGTAGAAGGTACAACATATAGGATGAAAACTTCAGGAAAATTTTCTTGTACGCGTAAAAATGATCTGTGTGATTGTAGCACTCCTATGTTACATGTTATTCTTGTAGATATGAAAAATTAATAAATTATTTGTGAAAATTAACAATCGTTCTATGCATGTCACTAAAATCTATATCCATTGTGCGAATAAACAGAATTGATACAGTTCTAAATACTTCAATAGTATTCACATTTGCAAATATCGTTTAAAAGTAAACCTTTCGATGCTTAAAAATACGAATTATAATCTATATGTACGTTAAAGCGTGTGCTTGGAATTACATTTTAATGTTACAACCAATACGTACAAACTATAGATATTCTTAGAAATAAATTTAACAAATTTTTTATTACTTTCGAATGTATATGGTGCACAAAATACTTTATACAGTATACTTTATGTTTAGTAGTAGTGTTTTTGTAAGTTATTCATCTGTATCTTTTTCTCCTTAAACCTGAAAAGTATTAAAAAGTTGGAATTTAAAAAAAAAGTAAAACATGTTGCACCGCGTTGGTTAACATAATTACAAGGAAGATGGAATGAGCGAAAGAGTTCCCAGATGAAGCACGCAGTCCTTTCATTGGTATGATCTATCGTTTCGCACTCGCCCTTTTTACGCGTTGACGCGCTACAAAACTACAGTTCAGTTCGGTTTAAGTCGACTCTTTTCGGTTCGACTCGGCTCGACTTGGAGTCACAACGACAGCGGAGCTATCGACCGTTCTAGGTTTAGCAAGATAATAATAATTCGGATGGAATGTATTCAGCGGGAATGGAATTAATTCTTGTACGCTTTACACACTGCTATATACTGGTTATTATTAGTTATAATACTAACGAGAATAACGTGCTCTGGGATAGAACACAATTTTTGTCGGTCATTGTTAGCGATTTGTCGTTTAATAGTAGATCTTATTTATTTAACAAAAATTATTTGCGTGTACTTGTTATTTATATTTGCGTTGTTAAAAAATCTTTATTTAGTAGCTTTTGAGAATGTAAAGTGTTTTTAACATTGCAATTGTGCACCATCTGTTTCAATGCCTTATTAAAGTTGTGTAATACGATATACTACTGGTTTTCTTGTTTTTCCTGATAAATGCAATTTCCTTCTTTAAAAACCATATAAACTTTATAAGATTTTCAAAATTCAATTCAAGAATATTCGGAACACACATGAGTTACATACAGTGGGTCAAAAAGTGTTTATACACCTGGCTTTTTTCAATAACCTTATACAAACAAATGATACGTTAACAAAAACTGTTTCCATTAATAGTCTACTATATACAGAATTAATGTGTTCATTAACAATTTATAATAATGCATTATAGAAAAAGTAATACAACAAATATAAAAATTTGAGAGTCAAAAAAGTATTTGTACACTTATTATTACAACGGTAAGTTTATAATTATTTAGATTCTGCACTGTACTTACAATTAGTATTTTGTGTGCATCCCTGCAGCTTCAATAATGGCTTCCACTCTTCTCGGCATAGATTCCATCAATTTTTGTGCAATTTCCTTTGATATTTTTTATCGTTCTTCTGAAAGCAGCACCTTTTGTAGATCAGTTTGATTAGATATTTTTCTTTTCCGTATTTGCAATATTTTCAAATCTAATAAATTGGGTTGATATCCGGACTTTGCGGAGGTGTAACCAACTATTTAGGGACATTGTATAACAACCATTCTCTTATTGTTCTAGCGGTGTGCCTCAGGTCATTATCTTGCTGAAAGTAGTATTACGTTACTTTCATGCCCAATTTAATAGCACTTTCTTGTAAATTAGCTCGTAACATCTCGATGTACTTGTCAGCCATTTATATTCCCATCAATAGACACTATATTCCCAACACCATTGTATGCGATACACCCCCATTCCATTACATGTTGTCCGCCATGCTTAACACTCGGTCGATGATTTTTTTACTCACGCTCAATATCAGGTTTTCACCAAACAAAATTTTTTTCCATCTGAACCAAATATTTTTCCAAAATTCCATCGGTTTATTTTAATATATTTTGGTGAATTTCAGTCGTTTCTCTCTGTTCGTATTATTTATTTTATACAAAAGGTTTCTTCCTCGCAGTTCTGTCACATATTTGAGCAGAGTATAAAATGTTTCTTATAATTTGAGGGCAGACATTGTTCCCATTATGTTGACGCGATATCATCAGATAAAATTCGATTCCTACTTCCTTTTTTTTGAGGTTAGGATATCGTTAAAATAATATTTTCGCAAAATTTGTATTTCTCCTTTTAAAAAACGAAAAACATCAAACGATGAAAGTAAGTAAATAAAATTATTGAAAGAAAATGTAACATTTCTGAAAAATTCTACGAGCGAAAGTTTAATGTGTAACGTCCGTCGCAACGTTCGTTGCTTCAACGCTCAGTGTGACCGCGGTCTAAGGCGTATATAGGGTGTTCGCGTTATTACAAGTCAGCGTTTTCTTTTCGTGAATGGTATAGGAATGAAATGAAAGAGGAAGATATTTTACGGTGTTTTATAACCAACACAACAGCATATGTCAATTTTCTCTATTTGCACTATTTTTCGAAAAACGAAGGTCACCTTTAATATTTCAAATGGAATGCTATATATTTTTTTACATGGAATGAAAGCGACGGTAAAATGAATTCAATCATGTGTGACACAATGACCTTCAAAGTCATACGAGGTCGGGAACGAAAGAAATATTTTGAACATTTCGTAATACTGTATTTACAAGTATGTCTTATTGATAAGACTACATAACGCGTGCAGTCGTATTGTTTTTAGTGACTGTCGGAATGTTTACTTACGTTTTCCGTAGTACAGACCTATTCATTATTCTGAATGCGTATGTAGTTTTAGTATACTCAGACGAAACAGTAAAGAACATCTGCCTTGTTACAATTTCGTATTTTAAAATGACAAGTAGTGTCGAATTTTTCAAATTTAAAGTTTCATAATATCTTATCGTGATGCCTCATTATTTGATAGAAGAGAAAGTATATATGATACATATTTATTACGAATGTAATCAAAATAAAAGTTCAAACTGTTTAAATAATTTCTTTCATTTCTGATCTTGTTTGACTTCGAAGGTCATTGTGTCACACATGGCTGAATTCGTATCGACATTCGCTTTTATGTCATCCAAAAAATATGTTGCATTCCATATAAACAATTAAAGGTTAGCTTCGGTTTTTTTTTTTTTTTTTTTAAATAGTGCAAATATAAAAAATTGACATATGCAATTGTATTGGTACAATTTTTTCCTTTTCCATTTTTTCCCATATACTTACCATTTACGGGAAAGCGCTGACTAGTAATAATGCGTACATCCTGTATATTCACGATGCGTCAAACGTTGATTGCGATAAAACTTTACATGTTCGTGGAGGGCAAATCTAGAAACCATGTGCTTTGTATTATCTGCATAGGCTCAAATTTAACATGTAAATCCGTTGAGTAGCAACATGTAAAAATAACTCTTTAATAAAGTGTTAAAACATTAACGTATACTGTAGATTAAGTATATGTAAAGATTAAGAAGAGAAACTTAACAAATTTTTTCAGTCCTTTTTTTTTTACTTTTTACTGTTTTATGTGACAAACTTATGTGACGTCTTGTGCTAATTTTATATTCTATTTAATAAGAAACAAATAAATAAATTGAAGAAAACTTAGTTACAGAGTGAATGTTGCAAGAAATTAGGCATTTTATAAATGTAACATATTTAAAATTGAACTTTTACACGATAAAGAGAAAGTATTCATAAATTGTACAATCAAATTTAAATGATTAGAAATTATCTGTATGAATTTTGAAACTTGAAACGTGAACAAGTGTTTTCTGCGCTGAAATTGCTTAACAATTTTCAGTTCCAAATATATATTGTTTCAAATAATATACCATTTTCGTGAAAAAATGTTAAATTATATTAACACTAACTGATTGATAATGATGATTTTCTTTTTTGTATAAAGTACATACGAATTCTACAGTATTATTAAATAATAGTAATGTATAATATACTGGGAGGCCAAGGAATAATGAATGTATGTTACTGGAATTATGTTTATTTCCGAAGTCAATATTTAACACTGAGGTAATTTGTAGATAACATCATGTGATGTCTAACGTTACAAATAGCATAAAGATAGAATTACTATTTTCAGTAAAAATTATACAAGACGAGAAATTATTCAATAAATTAAATATTTATTAAACATATTAATAATTATGTTGAAACTGATATGGCTTAGTGTTTTATTATTTTTAATAAGATAATTGTTATAATTTCCCTGTAGCCAGTGTTATTTCATTATTACGTATACAACAAATTAAATATTCCAATACTAAATTGTCACCTTATATTTTTATTAGTTTCTTTTTTTTTTATTATCAGTTTATTTAGTTTGTTTATGAGTAAAATTTTTATCCTTATATCTCGTTACGAAAGCGTTTTAATGTAACGTATGTATGTATGTGTGCGCGCGTGCGAGTGTGTATGTTTGTTCATCCATCTTTTTGGCCGAACGTTGTGTCGTTTCGTAATCTTTCATAAGTCAAGTCTTATAAATGCGCCACTAATACTTCACGCAACATAGCTATACCTTTATTTTGCAAGGTAAAAGACCTCTATTCTTACTTTAAAGATCTATAGAAAGGTTAAACGTATTCAAGATACTAATATTATCTAATGCACCTTAATAGACAAAAATTATTTATCACTTATAATTACCTAACAGAACATATTCTGTTACTGGTACTATAAGAGTCAATTTTCGATGCAGCGTGTGCAATTTATATGTACAGTAACTTCAGCAGTATGCTCTACCAGGAACATTAGTCATTTCTATTGTATGCTCGATGGCATATTTCTATTTCGAACGTGATCTTTTTTCAAATGTACATCAAGAAAGTTTTTTACATCTTTCAAGTTTGTTTTGTGGTTTAAACGAAACGGAAGTAGTTTTTTTTTCTATATAGTTGATTAAGAAATTTATTTATTTATAGTCATTAATGATTTATAAAATATCGATTGTTCGAGAAGAATGTTACGTGAAAAATTACGTTTGCGAGAAAACTCTAATCGTTAATTCATATGCTTCTAAACAAAAATTATCTCGTTAGAAAGATGTTCATTACATTATACTTACGTTGTATCTCGTTACACCTTTAAGAACTGAATTGCACACAGTTTCTTAACTTCTATCTCTTTTAAATTTGAAAGAGATAGCGTTTTATTTGGATAAATTACACGTAATTTATAAATTTCATTCTTTGATTACAAATATTACTATTTTATAGGATAGATGAAAAACATGGTCAAAGTTTAACGAATTTTTAGGAAATCGCGTGTGCAGATGATCAGGAAAGTGGCCCTGTCATATATGTATGTATATATTTTTCGTTTCGAGATATTTAGGTTCAGTTGAGTTCAATTTTCGACTATTTTGCAAAAATGCTTCTACATTATTGCAACGCAAATCGATACACCAATATTAAATTCAATTTTTTTAGATTTTAAGATCACTTTCATAATCACCAACACATATAACTATTACTAATAAATATTATAAATGAATATTCATTTTCGACATGATATATTAGCGTATAGCATTTATAATTCAGAAGATTTCCATTTATCATAGTATTGACTTTATTGTTCAATGTAAAATAACCAGTTTAGACTGATATCGAGGTAGTTATAAATTAAAATACGCGTGATAAATTACGTTCATGTATTAAATGTATTTTAACGAATTTCTAACGATACCGTTCACTATTCCTCTCACCTGAGATAATCGGTAATCACCGTTTAATCTTGAAATTCTATAATCATAATGTTAAAATATTTAACATAGTAATAAATAAAAAAATATTAACAAGTTACGTTTTGTTTTATAGGAACACTGCCGGGCTATTGTCGTTGCTGCCATTGTCACCTCACTAATAGAGATACAAGAACGAAGTAACGCCCAACGATGAAATATATTCCGATACCTACTACACGGAATAACTCATGTAATCGCTGAAAACTATGGTTGAACAGTAAGGAGAGGAAGATACACAACTACCAATTCCTCTACGACACGAAAGCTTTTTTTTTTACCAGAGAAGACGGACGGAAACGAAACACAGAAAACACACGCAAAACAAGAAGAAGAAGAATAGTGCCGGAAATGGTGGTGGTAAAAAGAAAATTGAATGGCATAAATTTTCAGAAGAAGAAAAGAACATTGATTCGATTATCTTTCGCGCAATAGCCAGCCTGCCGTCGTCGTCGTCGAGTCTCGTGAAGAAGGTTGTGTAAGTGCGGCCGCCAGCTCTTGTGTATACGTGTGTTTGTGTTTCTCGTCCTGCCATCTTGAAAGTCATCCTATTTCTTACTGGTGGCGGCGCTGGTTCACGTGTTCGGGAAGCGTGCACAGTGCGTGTGTCTTGCACGCACTGTGCTCTAGTCAGGCAAGCAACGAGCGAAGAAACCTTGCTTTCGGTGAAACTACGCGATATAACGGTTCATCGACGACGACACAATAGGACCGCGATGAAAGCAAGTTTGTCGATAACTTTACATCATAGTGGGAGTGATAACGAGTGTCGTAGCAGTAGTAGAAGTAACGGCAGCAACAGTATACACGTCACTAGTACCGGTAACAAGAGTGGAAATGACAATGGTTTTAACTCCAACGAAAGATCGCGTGTGGAATATAGTGTGCAGGTTGAGCATGAGCCACGTGGCAGTGATGAGATTTTCAAGCAATTGTGTTTTTACGTGGTATACCCGCACTGATTGTGAGTGCTAGTAGATAAAGAGAAAGCGGGAGACAGAGAGATAGAAGCCAGCAAGACTCTCGTGGAGAGCAGCGGGGCACTGAAAGATATGTGGACCTTTGTGCGAACAGCTGTACCGGAAGTTGTGAGAACAAGTGGAGTGCAACGTGCTCCGCCTAATCGGTGATAGGGTTAGTTGGTTAAAAAAAAAAAAGAACGACAAAATTGGTTATTCGCAAGCGAGGGCAACGCGGTATATTTCGCGACTAACCTTTTCTTATCCCCCACCCTTTCTCCTTCTGTCCCTCCCACTCTCCCTTCCTTCCTTCTATTTGCTTTCATTTCATCTCGTTTCCTCTGTTTCTCTCTCTCTCTCTCTCTCTGAAACGGACGTAACTCACATGTTTATATTTTATTTTGCTTGTCAAGAAAGAATCTTTTTCTCACTTGAAAACCGAAAAATGTTTTTTGTAAATAAATGATCGAATTGTGAGACATTGGAATTAAAAAATGTTGACGGGAGGATAATGCAAAAAAGAATTTGTCGTGTAGAAGCCGCGTCGCGTTCCCCCACAATAATGAAGGTATACTTTCCTAAAAACATGTATCGAGAGAATCGGTATCCAAAATGACATTAGCTGTTTTTCTTCGAATTTTTTATGCAGTCGAAATTATAGGATATCTTTGATACACGAGCGGCGATTGTCAGGTTTACTTTAAATATTGTACACAGCCGAATAATTGCTTATTTAAATACAAAAAAAATTTTAATTATCACAAACGAAGAAAAGTTTCGTTAATAGAACTGCAGTAAAGTTTTGAACTTCGTTTCACGTCGGGAATCAATACAATTCAGCAATATCGTTAAGAAAAAAAGAAAGAAAATTCGATTTTCGTTCGAACAAGCTTAATCCAACGTCTAAGTTTACAGAAAACTCAGATTCAAATTTTCCGTGACCCTACAATCGAAGTTCTTTCTCTCCTGCTCCTAAGAAGGTAATACGAACCGTGCTGCTGTTTCTCCCGTCTCCCTTTACATATCGTCCATATATTCGACTATAGCGGTAACGGCGCAAACATCGTCAAATACTAATTTCTTGATTTTCCAACTGTTATCTGCAGAAAACGTCGCTGGAGCAACAGCGCAAGAAAGAAATTTCAAACGTCGGTTAAGTTGTGTTGCGAGTGTACGATAATCGAATTGTGTAGAATTCATGAAAGTGTGAACGTGTGAAAGAAAGAGGGGTGAACGAGAAGAGGAAGAAGAAGACGAAGACGAAGAGGAAGAAGGAGAAGGAGAAGGAGAAGGAGAGGAAGAAGGAGAAGGAGAAGGAGAAGGAGAAGGAGAAGGAGAAACGACACACAACGAAGAAATGAAGAGGACAGTGTGAATAGTGGAAGCAAAAGGGAAATGATAAGGAAAAAGAAAGAGGCCTGTGTAAGGAATAGCCTGTGAGAGAAGCAGAAGTTCGCGCGACGTACAGTATAATGTGGAGTAGCGTGTTCCGCAAAAGTTTTTAAAATCGATATAGAATTTATAAATAGATTGGTTGGTATTCTCACATATGTGCACGTGTACGTATGTGTGCGTGATAGCGCGCGCACATGTACGTGATTTTCACTCCAGACTGAAACGGTGAATTATTCTCGCACGGATCGACTTCTCGTGGGGGGAATTCAAGATCCGGCTTACCTTCCACAGCTGACGTCATTACCGGTAAGTTGTTTTTCCTGTACTAGTAGATTTACTTGTGCAACGTTCAAAATCTTATCTCTTTGTTTCACTTCGTGTGTAGCTTGTTAATTGTTGTTATTATTATTTATTAGGGAAAATTAAAGTATCCGTGGTTTTGTAATATTTTATCTTGATTTGGGATGCAAGGGAATCGTCATATGAAAGGGAATGATTAATTTTTTTTCTTTTAATTTTGTCAGAGATCTGAAGCTGAGTAAATTGTTCAAGGGAATATCGAACGTTCTTAGAAGTTACGAAAGTGATAGTTTTCTGAGGTTTTATTTCTTAGTAAACAAGCATTCATTTTTATTTTTATTTTTTTTTTTTAGTGGTAGTGCAATAGTTTTTTTTTCATGGGAAACTATAGAAAGTATTTTATATACGAACAATGTTCAGAATTAAGACTAATTTTGAATAATTTTATAGAGTATATTAGATTTCAAAGGTGAAACGAAATCTTGTAAATCTGGTACAGTAATGTGATATTTGATATATTAGTATCACATTAAAAATTAAAAATGACTAAAATTCTACAATGTTCAATTATAAAAAGTACTCTGATTCCTCTGAATTTTTTGTGCATTACTCGACGATTTCCGTCTTCGTCGCTTTACTTAATTATGACGATTGAAGTATGCTTTTCCTGGAGATGAAAGTTTCGATTACTCACGCAAGTGTTCGCTGTGTTAACAGTAAAATTACGCATGTGACTATATTAGGATCGTTCTCGTTCTTGAAATTCGAATTTTTTCGATTTTACCCCCTTAAAATCGTTCTAATTCCTAACGAAATAATATATGTGTAAAACATCGGCGTGATCAGTTAACGGGAAAACGTGTCTGAAGAACCCTGAACCCCGCAGCTCCGTCGCTACTCAAAGTCCTCTAGCGCAGTTGTTCAGTTATCTAGAGCTGTTACTTTCTTCATACCAAATGCCAATTACTGGCCTCCTTTAGTATCTCTGATGCCGAAAGACGTTTTAGATCTTAATAAACCAACGACTATTGCAGAGATGGTTTACCTGATCCTGCCTGGTCCTACTTGAAACGCAACAAAGTAACATTTAACGTTTCGTTTTCGCTCGTTTAGTTCTCAAGTAGTTGAACATAATTTTCTTTTTTGAAATTCTGGTATCCAAACGTCTAACTTCAGGTTCTTTTAACCCTTTCGCTGCAGCAGATTTTAGTAGGTAACGTGTGTGTAAATTTTTAAACCAAGACCGCAAAATTTGTTGTTTCGGCCGTGTCGTTTAAAAATTCGGTTTATTAAATTAAGGCGGATGCGTGCAAAGGGTAAAATTGACGACTAAATTAAGGTAGAAGTGTGCAAAGGATAAAATTGACGATTAAATTAAACAATAAGTGCGCTAGTAGAAGGCTTGAACAGTATAGTGCAAGTAAATTTTCGAAACGCCTATAGGCACTAATGTGCAATGAAAGGGTTAACTGTTTAGCGTTGACAAAATGAAAAACCACTGAATTCGTAAACAATGATTTGCAACGTGAATACCAGTTAGGGTATGTATCTATTCGAGAGTAAAACTATCGCGAAATTATCGGTATAAATTTAATTAATTCAATTGATAATAAATTTATCGGTATACACGATACTGAGGGTGCAGGCAGAGAACTGGACTACCGAAAAGTTCAACTATCGTAAAAGACTCTCAGATGGACGTGTACCCTTGCAAGACCAAATCCACAAGACACACCACATTATCGTTGTCTCTCGATACCCTAATGAAGCTAATTACGAATGTTGGCGAATCGTCGGAATTCAACATTTCTTGGACACGGTTCTAACCCGGAAGTCTCGAAGAACAATTCGAGCAATCCAGGCTGTGATAACCTCAAAATTCTCATTACTCGTGTATACTCACTTTTAACACTTTTTACTCGAGTGGCGACTGAGAAGAGACATTATCGTTCACTACTTGGTAAAAAATTGATTTCACAGGGCAACAGGTCCTAAGCATGTGAAATGGTTTGAAAGAAGCAATCTTTAACACGTTGACTGCTACGTTGGTCACCTGTGACCAGAGATTGTCACCTGGATAGGGATTGTCACCGCGATGGTCATCAGTGACCGGAAGGCCTGAAATGTTTAGAATAATTAAAATAAAACGAATATCGTCGACTAAAAATCTCGAACATCATAGCTAACTGGACATTATTTTGAATTTAAAAAAAATAATAATAAAGCGTAATATAATACTATGCTTAGAATAATGAGAATTTTCTTCTGGCCCCCTGAGCAAAACATGTAAATCTGGCGTGGTAGTCAACGTGTTAATGAACTGTTACAAGGCCTTGTGTAATATAAAAATCTATCGAATATAGAAATTAATCTGATTTCCGGAAAGATCTTCGAGTACGAAGGGTTAGTTCGTTTTTTAACATGTACGCAACTGTATTATATACATATTTCTGCGTACTTCGTATCTTTCACGTCAATTTCGAATTTTTCCAACGTACGTGTAAGAATTGTTAAACAAATTCTCGTATACACAATTTTCACTGTTGCTGTATTACATAGAATGGAATATCTCGATATGTTTTTACTAGTCAGACCAGAAACTCTCCTTAACAAACACGAACACTTGTTGTCAGCTCTTTTAGAGCTTCATTTTCATTATTCGACGTGCACATACACAACTGTCGTGCCTTTATTCAACTATCAGTAGATGTGTCCACGCTCGTTACGTATGAAACTATCGCAACATCAGATCTGTAAGGGAAGCTTTTGCAAGGCTTACTGCAAAACTATAAAAAATATATCTTGAGATTATTTTTTCGACGAGAATAGAGGGAGTGTAACCTCAGAAGCGGTATCTGTCGAGATATTAAAGTCGTATAAATGAAAATACTTGCGTGTCGGTGATAACTGGACTTCGTATTTGTATGAGTATAGATTTCAGTATGAGTGAGAGTTCGGATTTTTCATAAATGCATAAAAATTCGCGGTCTAGTGATAATATTCGTAAGATTTTCATGATAATTTAAATGCACTGAAATTTTTCCATTGTTCGCTTAAACCTCGAACATTTCTCGCGATAATTTAAAAGCACGCTAAAAGTTCCCCCCCCCCCAAAAAAAAATTCGTCGAAAATAAAGGAAGGAACTGTGAAGGATTCGCACATTTTTTTCGCACGCGTAAAATATACATTTTATAAATAGCTTGTTATATTTATTGTTTTCGTCCACTGTCGATCGGTGATTCATACGAATTGTTTCAACGGATTAACCATAAAGTTCCCGCCTTTCCGTATTTTTCATCGAACTTTCGCAAAATTTAGCATATCGTGTTACTTATTTCAATATCTGTGTTCTCGATCGTTTCTTAAAAAGGATTTCGTAAATTTCGTAAAAAGTGTCCATTTAAAAATAACCCATTCTTCATGTCTAGTTAATTGATCGTTTTAAAAACGAGTGATTTTTATGTCGTTTTAACAGAGAATTGCAAATTGAAACGCGGTCATTTGTCGTTGCAAATTAATTGAAATGTAACGAAACTGATTTCTGCGAGATTTTTAAAATATTGCCTCTCCCTTGTATATCTTAGCTCTCGTTTAATTAACTTTGTACGTTGAAATTTCAAAGGAAATTCTTTGGAAATTTCTACTATTAAACCATAGCTCATTTTTAAAATTATTAACGGTATCATCATCGCACAATTTTTTTCTTATTTCATTCACACTACTCCTCCTCCGTAGGTAAAGAAACATTAACCCTTTGCAATCTTTGAGGCGACTAAGAAGCGACGTTATATTTACCATTAGAGGCAACTCTAAGGATAATGATTTCCAAGACAGCAGGTTTACAGGGGCCACCGTGAATTGTTCACTACATGTTTAGAGATCTCAGCAGTGAAATAGTTTGAAAGAACCAACTTGTAATAAAATTGTTAGTTTTAAAAAATTACATTAAATTTTGCTACTTCCTTACGGAAAAAAGGGCCTTCGAGTGCAAAGGGTTAAATATTGCCTTCGTTCAACTTCCCTCGTAGGTACAAAACTGAAGAAGAACTGATTAATGCCTCAGATGAAACACTTTTAGAACGTCCTTTAGCACGATACGTTTATCAGTTGCAGCTAGTGTACACAATAATGTGAGATGACACTTCGAGAAATGCGTATATCGCAGCTGGAGACAAAAGTCATTTCGACGACTGTCAGAATTTTTATCGCAAGTTGTTGGAAACGGTTTGGAACGAACCAGAACGCATCCATAAATTCATTTTCTGCACCTACCATTCAGATTTACCGGTACAAGCTAAACAATATCATTGTGATACACCGCTCAATATAAACTATCACAGTCAGTGCTAATCGTTATTGTGTGATAGATTGCACATATGTAGATTACAAAAAAAAAAAAAAACAATTAATTTTACAAAGTTTAATCATCTTGTTACCTGCCCAAGGTCGATCGTTCCACGTGTACTTTATTTAGGTAATGTGTGCCCTAATGTGTACACCATGTAGAGATCAGTGGTTCTCAAACTTTTTTCTCTGGCGGTACACTGAAATCATTAAACAAAATTCACGGCACCCCTATGTCGAGTCACTACGACAAGTGGCGACGTAGTGCAATCCCAAAAAATAATAACTTTTATTTACGCTTTGTCCAATAAAATTAAAATATATAATTTTTTGTTTTAGATTCAGATATTTGTAGCAGTTAAATATTTGACTTTTTACATAGAAACAATTCGAAATTTCGCGGCACCCAGTTTTTTTTAGAACCACTGATATGGATCATTCAAAGGCTATTACAAGGTATTTCCGTATTTTATGTCAGACATTGTTTCGTAAGCAAACCTTTTCCCCAAATTTTTATAATTCCAGTCACGTTCAAATTACCCGTGAATAAGGTCTCGAACCTCTGTTTAGAAAATCACCACGAAACGTGCACTTCTGCCAGGGTGTTTCACTGTTCGTCGAAGAAGTCTGCTCGATGAAGTTTGACCAAGCACGATTAATAGCGGTTTGCACCGAAAAAAGAAGCTCCGTTAGTAGAGATTACGTTGTCCCAATTCTGGTCGATATTCTCCTGTGCCTAAGGGGTTTTTAAAAATGAAACGGCACAATTGTGAGATTTGCATATATCGTTTGGGGATGTCGAACGGGAGAAATGATTAAAATTCGATTATAAAAAGGTCACTTTTTTTTCCCTCGCAGTAGCCTGAAAAAAGAAATATGCGATTTCCAGGATTTTTGTAACTTGAATTTTTCGGCGAGTAGCGTAGATACAGTGCCCGCTTAGCTGTGGCAATTTTTTCCCAGTTAGCTGCCGCTCTCTATCCCCTCCAGTTCTCCGTATCTCACTCGTACTCGATGCTTCTCACTTCGCTCTACCGGTTCTCCCTGTCTCACTCGTACTCGACGCTTCCCGCTCCGACTTCCAACCCATTCAGTGGCGAGAGAACCGGAGAAAGAAAACTGTCGGTAATTCCTGGAAATCCACCTCCGTCGATACAGCTGCAGCGATAAGGTCCTGAACTTGCTACAGCTAAGCGGGTGCAGAAAGTGTATTCGTACGCTGATTAATTTCGGGCATCGCTTCGTACGATTGTGGTTTATTAACACTAACCGTACCACGCCCCGGTCAAATGACCGGTTTTATAATTTCGATTTAAAACCACGCACCTGTTTTTCCCCTGTATTTTATTAAAAATAAAAGTATGTAATTTTTTTTTTTTTGTTATTATCTAGAGGCTATTTTCTGCGTTGCTTCCTATGTTAAATTGACAATCGCCTGTATTCCTTTCGGAAAAAATATGATTATTTCGTATCCGGTCAAATGACCGGTAAAGTGTCGGTACGGTTAGTGTTGAGTAATTTTTCTTTTTTCAAATAAATTCTTACTTATTGTCGGAGGTCTTTAGGATAGATGTGCTACAAAAATCAGGATCTCGCGTAATTTGCGGAATTAACCCTTCGCGGGTGAAGAACCGTGCTACGGATTACTTGTATAACACATAATTAGGTTACTACTTTAGTTAGTGTTTTTTTTTTTTAAACTAAATTATGTCAAAATTATTTTCCTCAATTTCTCTTAAATATGCGTACATGAGTTCACAGTCACGCCAACTATTTTTATTACTTGAACAAATGGGAGTTTATAGGTTATGTTCGTAGTGTTTTGGGTTAACGAGAAAAATTGAAAAATAGACGGTAACATACGAGCTCTAATTTTCGTACAGTTCGGCGTAAACTGTATAATCATTGCTAAATTAGGGTAAAGAGTACAAGTGTGTTTAGAAACGTTGCGGGAGATAGTAGTATTAAAAATTGAGCATTGTTGAAAATTGTAATCGAAGAATGGGACGAAAACGTGGGGAAGCTGCGACGAAAGAGAAGAATATTATTAATTTGCATAATCAGTGTGAAAGCTTATGTGAAGCTTACGTGAAGGCTTTCAGATAAAGATTACAAAATAATCCAGGAAGTTGACGTCTTTTCGAAATTAATCAGTATTACTGTTATTGTTATTCGAATGATTAAAAAGAATCTGTATTTCTATATTTACCACAGTTTTTACAATTCTCTAAGTAACTGTACAGCTAATCGCAAAATTGAGCGTACACGCATATTAGAAGTATGTTTATTTAGAGTAATAACATAACTTTTCGTCATATCATTTTTTCATTTATGTAATATATTCCTTTGAATCAAAAAATATTGAACAAAATTTTTTAAATATATAATACTACGTATATACTTAAATACTTAAATACTTAAATATGTAATGAGGAAGCATCTACTGTATTAGGTTTAATTTTAATTTGTCGCACGATACATATGTATTTTCTTTCTCCCTCGACTGCTTCTATTTTGCAGTGTACCTTCGTATCTAAATTTATTAATTATTTTATGTACAGTAGAATGAGTTCTACCAATCATACTGCCGATTTCCCGAAGAGACTCCCCTTTGGAATATAAATTAACCCTTTGCACTCCAAAGGCGCTGTTATGGAGACATACTTAATCACTCTGGAGAACTTGGAAATGTAAAATTCAAGTTTTTTAATATTACTAAAATAATGCAAGTTAAATATTAAAAATCCTTTTTTATCTTAGCAAATCTTTATTCAAAAGTTTCACTGCAAGAGTACACTGAAATTGCTATCTAATCTTATCAAAAAATGCTTGGAGTGCAAAGGGTTAACAATAATTTGACGAACAGAAACGTCTGTTTCCTTTCTTTCCGGAGCCATTGTTGTAACTGACGGAAAATAACAAACGAAGATTAAAACAATGGACGTAATGTGTTCTGCGATGTTGCGTAGTAGTCTTTCTGTAATAAAATTGGAAAACAAATGCATAACAACATTCATTTTCAGAGGGTTCCCATTCTGTACGCTCAATTATGCGTTAGTAAAATCGTTGCACGTTTGGAAACAATAAGACAAAAAAAAAAAAACTAGTCTGCTTTTAAAAGAAAAATTTATTTAGCAGTCGAATTTAAACAGTAGTACAATAAAGGTAAATATTTAAATTTACTAATTATTGCAATTCTCTTTGCTATATGTTAAGAAATATAGATTCAATACGAGTGTACACTCAATTCTGCGACTAGCTGTAGAATAATTTCTTTTCACAAAATCATTAACGCGGAGATAAAGACTTGGACAATTAGACGTGTGTTTCATAGCTTTGGAAATACTTTTTTTTTTTTTTTCAATTGCAAGTTTAAGGTCACATGCACCTTTTGAGGTTATTAGTGTCCACGGCGAGAATAATCAGCGGGACAGACACTTATCTATGTATAGTAGGCGGTAAACTCCAATATCTTTTATGAAGATTAAAAATTTTTTTGCGCGAGAATTCTTTTTGTAGCATATTTAGCGAATTTGGTCAATCACGCTGTGCTCTTCTCATACTGTACTTAGGACAGGTAAATAGGATATGATTAGAATGGAATTTTTTAAAATCACAAATATCGCAAATATGTCGTTCAGTTTTGGTGACGAGTATAAAATTTTGACGTCAGTATAATTTGATCAGTTTTCAGTCAAAAACATTATCAGGCTGATAACGAATTTTGTGTAGAGTGGCAGGTCTCGAATTTTTCCATTCTTCATTTCGGAAACGCCGATATCGTCTTTTTTTTTTTTTTTTTGGAAACAGTTGAAAGTAACTTAAATTCGTGTATCGATTTCTCTCTTGATTTGTAACGTGTGCGTTTATCGCTTCAACGACGATTCGTGAGCGATGCCTCGAACCGTTAAAAATCTCGACGTGTTTCCGTTTTTTAGAACAGCGTGATGGAAAAATCATTTTCGATTTGATCGTTACAGGACGCAGAAGTTTCATTTGTGCAGAGCGTGGAACGTTCCGCTGCATTCTTCAACCCTTTCGTTACGGCAGATTTCGGTACGATAGATGTTGAATTGCGGGCGCGAAATCTTTCGTTTTGAAATTTTTTTAAGAATTTGAAAATGAAAATTACAGACTCGTCATTTTTGAATTTCTTTTGTTAAATCGAGGATCAGGTTAGAGTGATGAAGGTGTGCCGAAAGGCGCCAAAGCGCAGCGCAAGCTAATTTTCAGAGCGCCAACAGCAGTGAAAGGGTTAAAAGCAACTGGAAATAGCAGTTTCAATAGTAGTTATATAAAATTACAGTTAGTGCTGGTATTGATGCATTATTGTCAGTGTCGAAGTGAGTGTTAATAGTGGTTACAGTTAGATAAAGTTTTGAAAAGATTAATAATACCTACTACGTTCTTCGTTTTGGCTGTACACTTGAGACATTTGGGTGAAAAAGGATGTAAGACCTTATGTGAAACAATTTTTATTTCCAACGCGACGTATGAACCTAGGCAATCAACGTTTAAAATAACGTTAAGGAACGTAAACTTGATAACAGGAAAAATGACTAAAAAGGCGATGGGTCAAAAAAGACCCGAAGACCGCTCTAGGGTTAAACTACAACAGAATCACAGATAATTGGAATTCTGCGAAATAAATTCTTAAATGTACATTCTTAAAATAGCATAACTGATAAGGAATCAATATAAAATCGATCAGAAAACCGTAATCGAAATCAATATCTTCCTTAATTTCGGTTTTTATAATCTAGAAAATATTGAAATTTTAAATTGTTCCAAAAACCAGAATTGATGTAACAGTTTTCAACTCGTGTTAGATTTTTATGTGTAATTTAAGAAAATGTGAAATTTCAGTACCAAAGTAGATAAAAATTTGAAACACTGTGAGAGAGTTATTGAAAGATTTTTTTTAAAACACAGCGATATCTGTAATTTTTGAGCAAATTAAAAACTCGATTCGAAGCTCGAAGCTCGTAATAATCATTTTGAACAATTCACTAAGGAGAAAATTTTATGTAAATATTGCCTCTAGCTCAACTTGTAGCAGGTATCGTTAAAGTACAAAACTACTTGTTGCTCGGAAACGAGGTCAGATTAGATAAATATTTATACGAACTTTTTTATATGTCTCCTCATTCACTATTGATACGTGTTGAAATAGACTTACCTGAAAATCATAGTTTCTACGTTGTCTTATGGCCTTCTCTATTCTTGTTATTAGACACCGAAACGTCGTGTACATATTCCTAAGTGAAAAGGAGTATCGATTAAGAACCGAAGTTTCGTTATTTAAAAAGATCTCTTTGGCACGGCGTAAAGAGTGGCACAACCGGTGAAATCGTTTCCACGGTAAATTTGCTACGCCAGATGAAAATAAAAAAGGTTATAGAAATAGTCAAGCGAGGTCAAAAGTGTCTCCGCGTTCTTTTAGACAAAGACACGAAGACTTCCACCAGATGTGTCGGGTGTTCGTCTTCGAGTCTGCGCAGTGCACACTGCGATACAATAGAGTGGACAGTTCCTTGGTATAAGCGGACCCCAACTTTCCCTTTTTGAGTGTCCAGCGACAGTTGGTTAGAGCATTTGAAAGAGTAAAGACGTTTCCTAACTAACCGTTTCCTAATTAACAGTTTACGAAGACTATTTCATTTCCATAACCCATTTCCAGTAGTTTTCAATTTCCGTAAAAGTTCCGAAACGGAGATGCAGTTTTTGCGGAAGACTGTATCTGCGTGAATTGACACGGTAGATTCGGTGGCAAACGCAGTCGTACGAGATTTTCACGCGAACGTTATAATTAGAAATTTCATTTAGGTGAAAGATAGAGTTTTATATGAGATGAAATTCATATCGCGACCACCTCTGTTGCTTTTTTTTCTTTCTTTTTTTGTCGTGGACGACAGGATTTAGAACAGCCTTTAAAGTGATCGCGTTAGATTTTTATGCGCGTTTATTCTTCCTTTTTGTAAATCTTTAAGGTTACCTTCGATCTTTTTACGCTACCCTACAGTTTTTTTCTCGTTCATTGACAGATATCGAGGTAAATTCGTGGAGCTTGCTGAACGAAATTTTGAAAGAATGATTTTGCATAAGCTGCATAATTTATATATCACTGCTTAAATACAGCAGCTTCGATAATTTTTTTCGCTGTATAATTCTTTCAGATAAAATACATTTATTTTTTTGGTAAATCGAAAGCAGAAAGAGAAAAGGAATATTGAGCGAAATAAAGTTTGATCTCTGTGAAACGAAAATCTACAATAAAAAAAAAAATTGCAGAATAGACAATAGACCAGTGCAGAAACTGCTGAATTATGCGAAGCGTATTAAATTGCACAGAGTGTAACATCAGTAATGGTTCCAATTAAACACGAGCTGATTTCGTTTGCGGAAGTAAATCGTAGACATAGAAGAAATCGAGTGAAAAAGTTTCATTTTCGAGGGAATTGATTTTGTAAAACTGTTAAAAACACGTATAGGGTACATTTAGGTGTAAGGGTCAGTAAGGTGTTTCTATATTTATTACAATTACTACTCGACCTCTGAGCTCATAAACACTAAGGATATCAATAGCTATACGCGCAAGATTTCTATACATAATTTATTGATTCGTCTTAATTCGTCCAGGAGAGCATACTTAAAAAATTGAATTGTTGACAAAATGAAGGATAGTGTCGCGATAGTCAGAGATCGTAATACGTTGACGAATGGTATCGAAGGTTATGGAAATCGTTTTAAATAAAAATGTTTAATTTCAGTAGAGTAACGTTTTTCCAGAATGAAGATGACCTACATTTCTTCAAAATGACTTAATAGTCCGAACTTACATAGCCCACGAAATAGACAAAAATGTAAGCAAAATTGATCCTGTCAATTATCCACAAACATCAAATTCCATCAAAATGTCCCATTTTTAACTTTAATAATTATTACATCTGTTCCCTCGATTTTCTTGAAATAAGAATAGAAAAAGAAATTGTTAATTTTAGATGGATGTTTATTCTTCTTTAATTTTAATAATTATTACGTCTGTCTATAACATAACGCACGTTTTTATATTCCTAGTTTAGTACCAGCTCATTCCAGGTTGCTTTGTCCTCGATACGATTGATATCGCGACTACGATGAATAATTATGCATTTAACAAATTAAGTCATCTCGTACACGTAGAAGTGTTACTCAGTTAGAAATTTTTCTTAAAAATATCGGTAAACAGAGTAAAGATATTTGGAAATTTCGCATTTTTGCATTTTCAGACACGGATTGGTATTTACAAACTCTCGTTTGCATTTGTTCAACAGAGTTTGGGTAGGATCGTAGATGTCCATTTTTTAACTTTTCGGTAGATTGTTGCCTGTTGATCGATCGCCGGTGCTAGAGTAAGATCGAAAGACGGTGGTCAGGTCAGTAGTAACAGTGGTATTTACACATCTTTTTGGCGACTTTGCTTACAAAGTCGATACCAATTATATCAAGCCTTCCCTTAATTAACCCCTTAATTTATGATTTTTCTCTCTCTGTGCATGTAAGCGTCAGCTATTCGCTGTTTTAGTACTGTATCAGGCTGCAGAAGCTAAACTATTACGGATTAATTACATCTGGTAATCCTCAGTCTTGCAAATTAAAACAGACATTAGGATTAAAGTTTATTTTCCTTACTAATAGATACTAGACACTAAAAATTATAAATGAATTGAGATACTTGTGATTAGAATACTTTTTATAAAATGTCAAATTAAAACGTTTCTTATGAAGCACAAATGGTCAACGTTTTTTCTTACAACGCATACGAGGTTATTTGTTGTATTAGGTCATCCCATAAGTTCGTGCCGATAGCGAAAAATATTCTAATAAATATCCAAGGAAATTCTATAGCGACCACATAATGGTCTTACCAAAAAAATAGGTGGAACGTTGTGGACCGGGACAGTGTTTACGTGTTATATCAAATTTAAAGGTTTGTTGGAAATATCGATCTAAATCATAAAATTTGACACGAACTTATGGGATGACCTAATATTTCATTGAAAAGCGCCGAAAAATTCTTTTCTCTTTTTCGAAATCAACTAAGTGTAATTGCACTGTAATAAGTCCCGTTGAATTCGATTTCACTTGCGCACAATAGGAAAATTCAAGAACTGATCGCGCCAGAGGGTGTAGCACGGGTAAGGGTGCCAGAAGTGCCCTCAAACCAAATTGGTCGTGCGATGGACCATTGCGATAGCTCGTCGAATGAAAACATTTGACACCAAGTTTCAACCTTACAGGTGTAGTAGTAACTGGGAAAATTCGGATTATCCTATTTAGCTCTGTTTTCTCTATTTAGCGACACGCAAACATCCTGGAAAAAATTTGGTACATTGCAGAAACGGAGACACGTGTTAGGGAATTTTTTCCGATTTTTCCCGTTGCAAATCCCAGGTCTGAAAAACGAGAAACGCGAGGTAAGAGTGGATTTTAAAAAAAATTTTGACTAGCTGTTGTTTTTTATATTTTGGTGGTAATTCTTTTCGTAAGGTGCGTCATAGTTAAAAATAAATAAAAACCGATTTGTGTTGAAGGTAATCCGCGCGGAAAAGTAACTTCCATTTCCAACAGCTCAACGCTGTAAATTTTTTAGTTGTGGATTCGAGCTCCATTTGCCAGATTCGACTCACTTTTTTTTTTCAATTCCTAGCTACGTATCGTTGAACAGTATTTGTTTGAGAACATTTCGGGAATATTTTAAGAATATTTCCTTATTTCATTAAGCAATCCACCCACAGTTGTTGGAGGTAAGAGGTTTTGAAACTAAATTCATATGTGTATTCGTTTAGACGATCAAGTATTTGGAAGTGACGCGGTGTAAAAATAAGTATTACACTAAGGTTACTCAACAGAAATGTATATTTATTTAAATCAGATAACGCTTAAACTATTTTTAATTCATAGGCGACACGATGCATGTAGAAAGGATGTCCACGACAAACAACCTCGTGCCTTTTTCGGGGCTCCCTTAGGTAGCCCCTTTTCCCTGGGAAAGCCCCAGGAAGTGGAGGCGCGGACCTGCATTGCCGAGGCGATACTCTCGAGGACGAAGAAACTCGGAGATGTTTGGAAAAACATCTCTCGATTCTTCGCCTCGAGGGCCAAGAGTCGCCAGGCCTAAGTGCGTGGCCCACCGTGGCGGTCACCACAAGTAATTAAGTAATTAACACTAGAACTATCAGCCGAGTCAAAATGACCCATTAGCGACTTTCCAAAAATGAATTTTTATGTAACTGAACCGTGATTGGAAAATTCCATTCATATCCATTCAAACAGAAGCATACGTGTAGAAACTGACCAGTATTATTGAACATTCACGTTTTTTCGAAAGATGGGCCATTTTGACCCGGTCGGTAGTTCTAGTGTTAAGAGAATACGTGGCTACAGAAACGATGCAATAAAAAGTGCTACAAAGTTGTTTCTACATACACTTTAGGCCAAAGTATTTCTAAAATGTTTTTTTTTTTTTTTTTTTTTAAACATCGAGATAAGTGGTTCTTTCTTTAGACGGAATGATAGATTTCTTTGATGCAACGATAGTTGGAAATAAGGTGGATAGAGCGACCGAATGTGTATATCGTATCTTTTCAGTTATCGAAATACTAGAAGATAAATATTAAAAGGCATGACTAAGGCCCGTAGATATCTATTATACAATCGTCTGCGATCAAAAACAAATGATGAATGCACGATACATAGATATTGATAACATCGAAAAACACGATGACGAACAAAATTTTTTACTTTCTTGTAACATCGGTCCAACAGAAGCTGTTAAGTTAGCCTGCTTCCAACGAGCCACCTTGTATATTTAATTAGAAAAATGAAGGGAAAAAGTGAAAGTGTAATATAACTGTAACGTAATAACGAAAGAGTATAATTTAATTAGAAAAGTGAAAAGAAATGAAAGCATACGATACAATTGCAATATATTAGGTCATCCCATAAGTTCGTGCCGAATTTAAAAATTCAGATCGATGTTTCCAACGAACATTTACATTTGACAAAAAAAAAACGTAAGCGCCTTCTCATTCCACAACATTTTTCTATTTTTTCAGTAATACCATTATGTCGTCGCTGTAGTATTTCCTTGAATTTTCCTTAAATTATTTTTCGTTCTCGGCACGAACTTATGGAACGACCTAATAACAATGAAAAAATATAATTTAAATTAGAAAAGTGAAGAAACAGATAAAAGATTACAATATTTGTGAAGGAAGATAAGTAATATTAAGAAATTGAGAGAAAGTATATCAATTACTGGTATCGATGATTTATCAAGTTTCAATTATCACTCCATTAGCAGGTTTCCAAAAGTGTTTCCGTGCGTTTCCTTCGCTCTGAGTCGTTGCAGCATATGTACCGTTACTTGGACGATGCCTAACGACGACGTCCTTGTGGATTTTTTTCTTCAGAATGACACACGACGATCGCGCGTAAATGTCGATTTTCGTTTATTTCACGAACGAATACGAATCGCGCCTAATCCGTGTCGGTATTAATATCAATTACTTACGCACCGTTACGCGCGTGGCGTGACGTATCGTCGCGATAAATCAGCCGCGTTACTTAAGTTTTACAAAAAGCACAATTTCGCGTTTCTACGTCAGTGTGCGTGAAAGTTGATTTTGGGAAATCTTCTTTTCATCGTATATAAATGTTTCATACATTTCTCCATAATGAAAGATAACGAAAAGACTAAAAGATAAAGTACCTAACCTTAAATTTATAAACACTGGAAACACACCGAAGTGCGATACTTTTCGCAAAATTTCAAACGGTACGTTCCACGATATTTGTATAAATAAATTCCCGCGTTTTCTTCTTCTTCAGAAATATGTTTACCGATTTAAGAAAGTATTGCAATAGTATCAGTCGTGCAACGAATCTATACATTTTTCGCATCTCTCAGGCAAGATATAAATTTCGCGGGTCGAAAATATGTTCGGCGCTTTAAGGTGATAAAGTGTCATCGACCCATTTTCTAATTTCCGCTTCATTTGAAAAGCGTATGTGCCAGAGAAGTCAGAGCTGCATTGATCGGGAGCGGTGGAAATCAGATGGTGCGATGTCCGGAGAGTACGCAGGGTGGGGCAGTACTTCTCGTTCGAGATCAAATAGTGTTTTCTTAACCTCAGCAGTGACATGCGTAGGATAAATCGACTTTCCGTCATTTTTTGGCGTAGTCTGTGCGTTTTTCTCGAAGTTGTGCGTTTAGATAATTCTGCAACAATTTGACTCGGTGGAAGGAGCTCTTCATCCCTCGAGTTACAGAGAAACACCTTATTGTCTGTGAATACAGGTAGTTCCCTTCTTTACCAATTAACCCTTTGCGTTACTGTAACACATCGCACTCGTGGTGCAGAGTATATGGTCAAGATGCGGCAAAAGAAGAAATATCTGTCTATTAAATTTGTATTTTTCCTCTCGGTTCAGCTTGAATTTAAAGGCAACGATTACCAAATACAAATCGTCTATAATATCTTGACTTCTTCTTATCTCGCCTGATAGGAATTCTTAAAATATATGCTAGAACTACGTTTTAAAATCTGCATTCGTTGTCTTAATCAGAGCACCTAAGTGTAGAACAGTTTTGAATTATTTTTACTTAACACTGTATTGGAGTATAGCGACTAAAAAATAAAAAATCGTGGGGTAAAGGGTTAATTTGTTCCTGTCGAATATTCGTAACTCTGGAATTCGTAAAGCTCGCATTGAGGCTCATTCTAACTAACTATTATGTCACTACATACTGTGTGATGAATTTGAAATTAAAATTCGAGAGAATTTTGAGAAAAAGAGAAAAAAGTGAGAATTACCTGTATTTTTCTCTCAGGATCTCTTGCGTTCAGGATCACTGTGACAGTTTCATTTTTCGTCCTCTGTTACGATTTCATACAAAAACACACTTTTTTAACCCTCTCGCGACGGCGGAACTAGCCGTCAATACGCCATTAGTGCACACCATACACGTTAAGAGTGTCTCGCGTTTTTTAAAATCTTAGCAGAGGACTTAAGGGTGTACTGGATAGAGGGAATGTTGTTTTGAGGCCTTGTTCTATATTTTAAAATTTGTTGAGGCGCGAGCCAATGCGACGCGCTTAATGGATGCCGGATATAACCGTCGCTTGCCAGTGTGAAGCATTTAGCGGATGCCGGATATAACCGGCGCAAGCCAGTGTGAAGCATTTAGCGGATGCCGGATATAACCGGCGCTAGTCGCGAAAGGGTTAATTTTATTGTTAACTTTTTCCCTGCCAGCTTACAAAATCAAGATTCTCCATTCGTCTCGCCCCACCTTACGTCTAAATTATATCTGTACTAATATATTACATATACCTAACTGTAATCACTCATCACCTATCTTTGGGTAGCATTTGAACCTTGTTCCTTCTGAGAAATGCAACTTTGCAATCTCACTAATGGAAAAAGAATTTTTAAAATGAAGATTACCGTACCACTGTTAGCACTGCCTACAATTGACAAACTGGAACTTATTTACACTCCCGCTATATATTACGGATAGTATGCGTCAGTTGCAAAATTGAAATGAAATCGGTGAACGTGGCACATTCCCATCGTAAATCCGGTAATGACATTGCGTCTAACTTCGTGTATTCTACTATACTTTCTAATGTATAGGCGTTCTCATGACCTTTTTCTTTATCTCCTTCGTATGCATCATACCGGTATTTTTTTTATTAATACAATTTTTCTTTTTTAATATCTCAAGCAATTTTTATTCGACACGCAGTATATTATCATGTACTGTTGAATAAAGGAGTATTTGCTTTTGTATTAGACATATTTACGTAATCAGTACACAGTAGATAGCTATTAATAGGTTAATAGGAAGGTAATATCGATTTCGTAAATGCAAAAGTAAATTGATTTAGTGAAAATCGTCGCCGTAACTTTATTCCCTACATTTGTTCGTTCGATCGTTTTCACTAAAAACGACTAAAATCAAGTTCTCTTCGCTAATTGCCAATTTAAGCGATTAAAGCTTTCACTTTTTTTTCTCTTAATTTTCTCCCCAAATTATGAACGACGAAGAGACGAGAATTCTCGCGATGCATTCGCAATGTGCTAAATGCAAGCAGTTGCATTTACACTTTTTGCTAAATTCACGTCACACGATTAATTGAAAACAGGCTTTGTTGTGCGCTGTGTGTCTAGCTGCTAGAATTACTCAATCTGTAGTAACTTCTAACCTCCAGACTGGAGTCGATTGTTTTTTAACCGTGGAACACAACTTCGATAAAATGAATTTATCGTAAGCAGCGACGTAGGAGCTATTTGAAACTGTTTATCTTTAGCACAGGCAAAAACCGACGTTGCTTTTCTACCAGCCTAATACAATTATTACATATATCGAATAAAGAGCGTGGAAATGATGGGATTATTGAAGCGGTGAAAGTGAAAGGGAGTGGGGGTAGTGACGTAGGGCAGAGAATGAGGAGTTGGCGAAAGAGATGAGAGCGAAAAATAGGAAGAATTTTGTAAACCAAGCCCAGACTCTGGGTCGCCGGTCGAAATTTAAACAAATCTATCTATCTATGCGTTCGATAAATTTTGAAAAATTCAAATAGAAATTTTGTCAAATTGTTTCGACTTTTTGGAAAGTAAATGTAATAAGTTACGTTGAATGGTAAACGAAGCATTTTATGCCGGATAACACGTTGCCGAATTATTATCGAATTTTATTACGACTATTGCAATTCTTTTTAAACGAACGCGATTGATCATTGAGAAATAAACATTCGCACAAATTGGTTGGAATATAAAATAGGGATATAAAAAGTGTTTCATTGAAGAAACGATCTTCATTAATAATTACATCGTGAATCATTCATTTTACGCGAATAGATGCGATTGAATGTTGATTACTTTCCTTTTAATTTTCATAATTCTCGAGTAGATTTTAGTTCGTAATTTATCATCGGTCATTTTCAAATCGTGATTGTTAACGGTCGTTCTTTGTAATTCGAAGATGTAAAGAGGTGACGTTTCGTGAAATACGATTTCTTTCTACTTTTCCTCGGTGGTATTCAAATCGTTATCAAAAACACAAATACACCATTGTTTGTTGGAATCAGTAGTTAATCGCAGATGTAATTCGTTGCAGGTTTGAAATTGAATTTTAACTTCTTTTCTGCACGATAAAAATACAGGTTTGTCGATAAGCAGCGATGCCTTCGAGGAGAGTAGAATGTGATAAATAATTCGCGTTACAATAATTCAGACTTTATATATATTTTGTTTTTAAATTGGTAATTAAATTGGTAACAAACAATGTTTAACAATTTTCGTCTTGTTATTTTTTGTCAAAGAATTTACACATCTGAGGTAAGGAAGGAATTGCAAGTATATTTTCAAATCTCCAACTAGCACTGTGAATTCGGAATAAATGAAATTATTTTTCAGAGTCGATAAGTTTCATATTAATTTCACCATTCTGTGTGATTTTGCTGTTCTACAATTTTTATTTCGCTATTTTGTAATTTCATAAACAACACTGGTTTTTTCTGTATAGTGTGTAACTGTAAATTCAGACAGAGGCTTGGTTTGTCAAGATATCTAGGACAGTAAAGTAATCCCCCTTTCTTCGATCCTTTTGTATCTCTTACGACATATTTCTTCTCCCCTTTGACCAGACATTATTTTGGGAAATGATCAGTTTCCACTATTGATTTTTTGGGGAGGCTGGTGTGATCTAAGCGCTACCTATTTTTATAAATAGGAGTATGAACAATTTTCAATTGAAAAAAGTATTTTGGAAGTTAGGTAATTAGAAGTTACCTCGAAGCAACTAATTGCTAAACTACTGCTAATTACTAATTAATTTTACTACTATTCAACGCCTACAACACTTGTGGCTCGTTACGACGCTCAATCTAACTCTTCTTAATCAAAACGCACTTCTAAAGATTACACACACACACACACACACACAGTCTTGCTACATGTCACCATGTACCGAAATCTCCACGCGCATTCTTAGAAGCACCGCCCATAGTTGAAACCGATATTCTAACATAAACACTCGATCTCTTTGACACGATTCCAAAGCACTTGTCATCGACAACACATTCGCATGCCACTCACACCTCGCCACACAGCCTACGACACATTCTGATTCACACGTGTGCTCTATCACGTATCACGTATATGATATCTGTGAAGAAAGTGAAGAGAGAGATATCGTTAAAAATAGTATAGGATATAAGAAAACACAACTGAACCTGGCAAATGCAAAAATAGCTGTAGGGTGAGCCAAAGGTGGACATAATTGAAAATTAGGATTGAGCGCACCGAATAGTAGAAGTCGTACACTGAAAACGTTCGTAAAAGCATAATCCTAAATCCGGAAGACTCTCCTTCCATTTACAAATTTCTTCAAATGGGACCGATGACGCGTTCACGTCACTAGGCCCACGCGGTATAGGGATTTCCCCGTAACGTTACACGCTTATATCACTAGATGTGACATTAATATTTCAAACGGTATATTTCCTCAATGATATTAACTGAATTAATCTCCGATTGATTTTCATGCATAGCTGCGTATTATCGATATATAGATCAGCACAAACATAGATAAATTTCCAATTCAATAGATTCAAATTTTTTTTCAACCATCGACATACATAAACGTACGTTAATGTAAATAACGAGCTTCTACACACGACAAATAGGTTTCATTCACATGAATATAAACATTACACCACTTGTTGGTTATTGTATGCAAAGAAAAAAAAGGAAAAAGAACAAAGAAGGAAAAGAAAAGATTTCTAACGAATTTTTCTAAAATTTTGTTTCAGTACACAATGCGCTAGGGGTGATGGAGACAGTGGGCAAGCAAGTCCAGGTAGTGAGCGGACTAGGGGTGGGAGGTCCGGTGGGCCCTGTGGGTCCAGTGGGGGGAGATTTGCATCACCATCATCATCCTCATCCCCACTCTCATCCTCCACACCCACACGCCCACCCCCACAGTCATCCTCACGGGTCCCATGGCCACTCACTGGTCGGCGTAACGTCGACCCCTGGCAGGGGTCAGGCACAACCACCGGTCTCGCATAACCAGCATTTACCCGCGAGATCTACTCCGGTACAGTTGCACAGGTAAGTTGTACTCACATGTGTTTATGCGCGCGTGCTGTGTGTGTATATATGTATATATATATTTTATATGTGTGCACGTCGTGTGCGTGCCTGTCTCTGCTATGTAGTATGTGTGCATCGCTATATAGGCACGTTGCATTGCACAGCGCGCGCGGTGTTTACATATAGCAAATTAACTCATTGTTTGAGAAAACACATTTATAATGTGCGAACAATGGAGTATTTGTGTAATAAGCAGGAGATTCGAGGAATTCTGTTTTCGATCGAAGGAATGTTATTTTGGGCACTCTTCGATTACACGACTGGTTGATTTTTCTGACTTGGTTCTTTTTTCTTTTTTTATCGTGCTAGATAGTACGTTTTTCCTTGGATATTCTTTGAATTTTTAGTTAGTAGGAAATTGTTTCTGCTGTGATTTTTGAAGCACTTGGAATGGAATATGTAATTCGAAATTTGTGGGGGTGAAGGATGTCGTTCGAATAGAAATCGATAGGGAAAAGTTGTAGGCAAGGTTGGTCAGGTTCTTACTAGATAAATATTTTTGGGTTTTATTGGAATAGTAAAGTTACTAAGTTTGTTCGAGAGTAGTATTATTGTTACGGAAGATGCTGAATGTAGTTTGAGCAGGCAAAGAATAGAACCATACTTTTTTATATTTCTGTTATTAAGTTTAGGTTCCGTACAGCCGTATTTCGTTTATATCTCCTCTGTTCTTTTTTATGCTGTACTATATAGAACGTGGTATAAATTTATATCGGAATTACAGCTGTAATACCATTTCATAGGAGGAAACTTTGTTTTACGAAAGATGTTGCGGTTTTTATCATCGGATATGCATGCACTTAATTCCAAGTTTTACGAATATTGATGAACACTCCTACATGCAATTATCAACGGTGATTGTACACAATGTGCACGATTATCACGAATGGGCACACTTTACAATCAACGATAATTATTACTTAACTCCTTTCGACCGTTGGCTGCAATTTATCGGGAAAAGAAGTTTATTCGAAAAAGAAGATCGATATTAACTCTCTGGCAAAATATGACAGCGTTAATATGAAGCTCTGTTTCGATATCAAAGTAGCGATATAATTTCATAAAATTCATATAATCTGAGTATCACTTAGAAGATTCAGAAAAATAAAAATTCCCAGTGATTTATATTTTTATTATAGAATACACTAATACTTGTACAGAGTGTTCCAGTAAAACTCGAACACCTAAGTATCTCCTTTGTTTTTAACGACACTGGAAAATGTTTAAGACATAATCCGAATGGTTTCGAAGGAGGAGCACAGTGTACGAAAAATTCTTTTCCCATGATTATTTTTTTTTTTTCGAATTTTTCAAGGTCATCTTCTTTCCGCAGGGAAGCATATATTTTTTTCTATTATTTCTTGCAACGGGTGTTAAATGCGTTCAAGCATGCCTGAATTATGACCTTGAGATGACCTTAAACACCAAAAAAGTGATCAATTTCCAAGTCAGTAACTCGATACATTCAGCGTTCGTTGACAGCAACCTACCATTCTAGAAGAAGACGTGATGAATCGAATAATTAGAGCTTGCATTGCTATTACTTCGAGCATTTATTAAAATAAGCACTAACACTATCTTGGAATTCGATCACTGTTTTGGCGTTCGAGGTTACCTCAAGGTCGTAACACAGCATGCTTGCAGACAAGATGTAATAGAAAAAAGTATATGCTTTCCTGCAAAAAAATGTACCTGTGACCTTGAAAACTTGTATAAAAAAAATTACCATAGAAAGAACTTGTTTTCTTGCACCGTGTTCCTTCTTCGAAACCATTCAGACTATGCTATACACATTTTCCAGTATCGTTAACCCTTTGGCTATGGTCGTCTATCGAAAAGCAATGATCTAATTGAATATATAAGCATAAATAAAATAATTTGATTCGTAGAATTTTATTGTTATTAGGGTGTAAATAAGTTTGTTTGATTAAAATCGTTCGTAAAATTTCCATCGAACATCTGCTATCTTAAAATGTGTTCACTGTGTTGACCCACTATAGTATAGTTCGTAGTATATGGTGATTATACTACGCCGAGCGCCTATAGTCGTCTGTAGTAGTGAAAGGGTTCGAAACAATTTTCAAAAAATAAACATTTAAAAGTATACGATACACGGAACATTTAGATATTTCAATGAATATTCTTGTTTCCTTTAGTTTGTTTGTAAATGCATTGTTATCTTAATATTTGTATCGTTTAAAAGTTTAGTGGTATGGGGGGACAATTATTTAAAATGTGTATTGTATACATCTCTACAAATTTAGGCGTTGAAACTTGAAATACGCGGTGAGCAGAAGATTGAAGTTGGATGCGTAATATACCTTCGGCGTTCTGCGCATGCGTTCTTCCAATTTTACCACTACTGCTACCTGTCGATTCTAACCTCAAACGTCAACGTGCAACGTTGATTTTTAACCTCGCGAGGTTTATATGTAGGATTTATAGTTTATCGAAATATATTTATGAACAGCTGTGTAGTGTATTTTTATGAAATTATTAAGGTGAAGTCGTGAATTTCGGAAACGCGATGTGCCAGATGTGCGAATGGAGAATGTACGCTGAAAGGAAAGATTTCTTTGAAACACAAGATTGCTCGTTTGCATGATGAAGTAAGTTCACGTAGTTATTTTTGTTGCGTCGTCCGTTGTTCCTAGCGTGTACAATACCTGTACAATATCTCTTATGTTTGTAAAACTTGACCTCCCATCGGTACACCATGTTTGCAACAATGGTATCACTTACATTCAACAAGTACAATTTGTTCATTCACGGTTTTACAAGCTTTATGTAAAATGCTGAAATAACAATGTGTTACTTATTTAATGACATAACTTCATTGTAGCATGAAATGTTTGATTTTTCGTGTTATCTAATGTAATATAATTTTTTATCATTATTGCACGAAATTCTGTTGATTAATGTCCATACGCGTTTCTAAAATTGAATATACATATTATACGTAATGGATATCGACGTATACGTGAAATATAAATTAAATAATGCGCAAAACGCGGGAAAGCTAGTTAGGTTAGGTACGTTAGGAGTGCATAAATGAAGCGACCAACGAGAAGGAATACAATCTTGTATGTATACAGGAATAGTTTACGAATCTTGTCGCCAAATGAAAAAAAATTGTTACAAATAGTGGGGATAGAATAAAATTAGAAATGAGCGTTATTAGAAATTATTCTTACAACGATGTTTTACGTAAATATTTTGTTGAGATAGCTTATTCAACACGTATTTAACTATAATTAAATAAATTTTCATTCAATTAGTATAGTTGGTAGAATTTTAGATGAAAAATCATCTCATCTTTTTCTAATGTTAAGTTGTCAGTTCGTATTTGAATTGATGATTAATGAGAATAGGGACTTGTTGAACGGGGTAAGAGAAAGCTGGCAGTAGGTCGCACGACGGACAATAAAACATGGCGGTGATGGCAGAAATGCACGTTTTTTTTTACCTGAGAATGAACTGAAAAAGCAAAAGAAAGAAACTAATATTAATGTAATACTGAACAACGTAGCACTTATTTAGAGTATACTATTTTAAATTTTTAATTCAAAAAGTTTCCAAATTTTAAGTTTACAATTTTTAGAAATGTAAATTTCTTTTTAAACATTGTGTACATCTATTATAGACGAAAACTCATAACAATTGCAATCGTATAATAGTGAACGATGAAATTAAATAACGATTTATCAACATTGTTCAATAATTTTGAGGAATATTTCTTTAATTTATGTATTAAATAATTTATGCTTAGGTAAAATGTACAGACATTTGGGGATACTATTACATAAGAGATTTCAATGTTGTATCAATTAAGAAATGTTTGAGAAGAAGATACGTGAAAAAGGAATCAGAGTCGTTAACGGAGGCGAGAAAGAAAAGTAGAATCGGTGGAAGGGGCTCAAGGCTACGTTGATTTCTATTTCCTGCAATTCTCCTTTAGAGCAGGACAAAAAAGAATAAATTTCTTAATATAGCATTATATTACATAAATATTAGAAAATTTATTTACACATTTTGCACATATTGAAGGATGTAGAGATCAGTTTAAACGTTGTAATATTTTATGCAAAATATTAATAAAACATTCTACAACAGTTTGTTAAAGAATTAGCACTTGGGGTCATTTTTATTGACAATGAATTTGACTGAAGATAGTAATAAATTTTGTTACAAGGTAAATTAATCATTAGCTTTTTATCACTTGTCATATGAATAAATTAATTGTGACAAATTTATAAATGGGAGGAAACAGAAGTATATTAAGAGTATTTGTTATCACAGATACATATTTTGTATTCCTTATACATACCTAATTACTATTTCAACATAAATCTTAAAATTATTCAATTTAAAATGTAATAGGGCATTAAGAAATTAGGATTTAATTTTTGGTATACTGTGGTTTGTTTTATGTAATGTTACATAACGTACATGATTTTTACATTTCTTTCTGTTCTGAATTTGTTCCGTTGCTCGCCATATTTAAAAATTAAAAAATTTTAAAGTTTAAGTAAATTTTACATATTTCGGTACTAGTCCATTGGTACGGTACATACATCCGAAGGCGGTTATTGGTTTCAAATCTAAATACACGTATTAAATTCATCTTCATCAAATGTGTACAGAATCATATGTACACTACATGCGCATGTCATGTTATTCTTTTCGTGACCTATGTACGTACATAGCGTTCTATCGCATGCGCATCATTTAGAAAAGGGAAAAAGAGTAGGTGATACATGGTAGGGAGATTTTAGAAGTGGGAGGAGGGGTTCAGTGACCGTTACATCATCGAGAACTCAGTCTAGGGAAATTCATAAAGCGGCCATTCAATTGCGATTATAGATTCAAATGCAGGAAAAATATAGTTGTTTGAATTCGATCATTTCCTAAACTAATTGTGGAATGCATAACATTGGCTGCAGTATCTTGATGTTATAAACAATTTTGAAATATTAATTTTTCAATAATATAACATTTCAAAATATTAATTTGTTTAATGTGCAATTTAATGCTTATACACATCCGAGTAGATAGTTATTATGTATATTTGGTATCATTTTAGATATTTTTTCATAATATTCTTTAAAATCTAGTTTTGAAAAATAAGATTAGTATACCGTTATGTAGTTTGATATGTAGCCCACAAAATTTAACACTACTTACTAATGTAGTGTAATATAAAAAGCTTTATTAATATGCTAACCAAAAATCTTGAAATTACTTCTATTTTTCAAGATATAAGTTTTTAGTAAAAAATACCATTATATCAGGCCATCGTTAATAATTAATCAGACTATAAATTTTTTTTATTTTTATTCAAAAATTAAATATCTTTTTG
>NW_017100242.1:4582127-4607668 GCF_001263275.1 Habropoda laboriosa
GTTTATGACAGTTTTTTAATGCCAATACATGAAACTAAAGATTTTATAGAGTAGTCTTATCTCCAATAACAAATGATTTCAAAGTGTATGTCTCAGTGTATGTTCCACAGTAGTCTAGAATATTTTTTGCCCTGAATACTACTGTACACTGTAATTGAATGAAATATATTGATTTTCACAGTAATTTATATATAATATAATAGATTTTTCCTAACATGCATAAAAATTTAATATCCATTTGTAAATATTGATTTAGAAAGCAATTTAAGTTCATAATTTTCGTATCGAACATTCGTATTTCACGTAATTTTATTTGGTATTGCAGTCTGTCCGTAACATGTGCATACATTTCAGAAATACATATTACGATATTCTTTGTTCTTGAAAAAAGATCGAGTACAAAATCATTTGTATCGAATAGGGTATCAAAAATTTAAGATAATTTTGGTAGAAAATTTCGGTAAATGTAAGATCGAATTGGCTAGTGCCGATTAATCCTTAACCATAATCTACAACCAAATAATGCCAGAAACGCTCGGCGAACCTCGAATGTATTGACAATCTGGCAACGTCGCGACAGCAACGTCGCCTTACGAAAGCAGACAGGCACATTCACCCTTTGTGATGTTCAACGCATGCGCAGGCATTCTACACAGAATAGGCACCGATGCACCGGCACGCGGAACCATGATCTGTGGAATACTGCGACACCGCATATCGTTATACTCTACGACGCATGCGTGGCGTATTTTGCCACATGTGACAAACTGCCGCTGAAAGGTCGTGTATCTGCTACTCTGCCATACATATGTAGAGCCAATGGTAGATTTTACGCGAAGCATATTCTTACTATCATCCGTCATTTTACATATGCATTTATTTCTCTCACTCTATTTCTTTACGTTAATCTAATTCGGTGCATCAGAGTTGTTTTTTTATTCCTCTCTTCCAGACTGAGCACACACTTTTTGTAACACGTTCGCTGCCGCCGTCGAAGCATTGTCGACACAGAATGACTTGCCCCGTGTGCCATTGTTGACAGTGTGCTGACAGTGTCGATCGGGCACCGCAGCGACATTAAAAGTCGATACACCGTCTCTGTGTGATCGACGGATACCGCCACGAAAATCTTCGTGAAAATCACGTGTCCGGCTGATAGTTACGAATTGGTGGCACACGGCACGTCCCTCACGATTTTCTGGTGGCAGCGAAAGTGTTAAAGGATAATCTATTACCTCTTGGTTACATTACGTTAATCTTCAACATATACATGTAGTACGTATGTATGTACAAATATTAATGTACTCACAGAACAAATTTAGGTTGCTTTTCTACCATTTATGTTTGATTATCTTTATACATAATGATCTGTTCATGTATCTGATTGGGAAATACGATTACGTAAAAACGTATTGTCTTTTAAGAACTATTAGGTACTTCGACATTATCAGTACAATTATTTATAAGCTACATTTTGAAAATAAAGGAGTATTAACGAAATACTATTTCACTTATTTCCATTGTTTCATTTTACATTTTTAGTTGTTTAGCAATATTCCGTATATTGAATAAGGATACTACATCTGTATCATGCATTACAGTAATGGATGATACATCAAGAAATATAATCTGAAAGAATCGTTATCATTGTAGGGTCATAACGTCAATATATAAATATATGTATATAAAAGATATACAACCACGCTTGAAATATAACATGAAAATATTTACAATTTCAAAATTTTGACTAATATAAGAAATTTTCGTATATAGTCTTTCATTTCATTTCCTTTACAATATATTATTTATTTCTATTTGTATAGGATTTTATTAAATATTGTTCAAATACAGTTGTAACGTTGTACATTATTATGTGTAATCAAGATGTAACCACTCATCGTTTTACTAAACAACACGCACATGTTTATTTTCGTATTATTGTCTGCTACAACTTCATCTTAATTTACCTGAAACAGTAATCAACCATAACTTAAAATTGTCACATTTCAGACGTCGCGCGTCCTCCACAATCTCCAACCTTCACAATCGAAGCTCGAGTCTAATCCTAATCGACTACTTAAACATTCTACAAAAAACTTATTCGTGCAACGCGACTCATCGTAACCGTTTAATTCATAAGAAAACGATGTCATTTGACTCTCCTCGAACAAGCACGTTAATCTTTCCGTCGGTTTTAGGTAAGACGCGTAACGTACGTTCTGAATGTTTGCAGGCCAGCGCAGAGTTACGCAAACATCAAGAGCAGCAGTCCTGTGTCTCCAAGAACGATAGGAGCTGGAGTGACGTACGTGCAGGGTGGAGCAGCTGCATCTTCTGCGGTGGTGGCTGCGGCAGCAGCAGCGGGAACGGCCGGAAGTGGAAGTGCCGGGGGTCCTTCAATCAGCGGCGGAGGTGGTGGCAGTGGCGGCGGCGGCGGTGGTGTGAACAACACCGGTGGCGCGAACAGCGGAACCGGAGTCATCGGGGCTGGAACTGGTGGCGGTGCCGTAGGAAACATACCAGCAGCGGGAAGTGGGAACAGCAGCGGTACCGGTAATAGTGGTGGTGCGGGGAATAACAGTGGCGGGAACGCCGGTGCAGTGCCTGGTGCACCAGGAGGTTACGTTGCTGTGTCCATGGCCGGTGGTCTGCGGTACATCCACCCGTATCCATCGACGCCGACGTCGGCGTCGGTGCCGGCTGTAGCGACGATGGTCACCTCGGCCTCGTCAGCATCGACTCCCGTACCAGTTCCAGCACCTGCGGCCGCACCTGCGAATCCGTCTACAGTTAGTCAAACGCCACCACCATCACTCTCAGGAACTGCTTATGCCGCGAGAGATGCATATCGCAGCGCCAACACGAATGTAGGTATTTTCCTCTTCGAATCATTTACAGTTTCAGCTAATTCCCATTATAAATTACCATATCTCTCTCTCTCTCTCTCTCTCTCTCTCTCTCTCTCTCTCTCTCTCTCTCTCTCTCTCTTCTCCGCGTTGCATTGGATTTCTTTCGCAAGAAAATTACCGACGGATTTTGGTAGTTTTGGCGGATGATGTAAGAGGCCGTATTGTAGATCGAAACGCGCACTGAGGTACATACTATATATGTACGGCCATTGTTTACAAACAGTGCAGGGCATACAGGGTGTCCACTTTAACGGTCCGCACGATTTTTCAATCGTTTACGACAATTTCATGAAAAAGTTATTAACAAATATTTGTTTTGAGTGGACAACAGAGAACGATAACAAAAATTTCAAAAATACTTTTTCTTTTTCATAGTAAAGCCAGTTTTCGGCTTAGTTTACTTTTGAACAGTATACTAAACATTGGACCAATGAAGATTAAAGTGTGACGATGAAATGAAAATTGTTTCCAAGGAACGTTCAATGTTTACGTTTTTTATTGTTCAGACTTCAGATAAAAGTACACTGAATTTAATATTTTGTTACACCGTATACCGGTTCTATTCGTCCTTAATGGCTCGCACAATATGATAGAAAAAATCATCAAATGGTTCCATTTAAAAAAACTTAAGGTGACCTTGGTTTCCTTATGAAAACAGGTATCTTCGAAACGTTTCTTATCGTTCTATGTTGTCCACTCTACGCAGATAAATGTTTTTGTTAATAACTTTTTTTTATTACATTACCGTAAACGCCTGAAACGGTTCAAGTGAACACCCTATATATTCTATAATAATCTTTTGTGGTGGATCGAATGTTTGCAACGCGTTAAATGAAATACTGGTATATATTGCCTCCGTTCTGCCCTTGACTTTCACCTACCATTAACCTTCTTTCTTTTCCCTTCTGTCTAACGATGTAACCTATCTTTCTTAGCGGTTTTTTCGCTGTTTTGAATTAGTTACCGCGATATCGAAACAAATGCCCCGAAGCGATTGTATTTAACGTTTTTATTGATTTTTTTTCTTTCTTAAATTTTAACCATATTAAATTCCATTCGAATATCAAATTTTACATATCGTAACATCGACATTCCAAATGTTACGCGATAAATTGTTCACTTGATGTAAACTGTGATTTTGAATGAGTGAAATTATAAGTTGTTATATTAAAAAATTATTTTTCACTTTAAAACAATTCCGACAATTACGATATTACATAATAAAAAGTACATATAGTAATGTACATACAAAGTCATTGTCCAAAACTTTGCAGTACATATATTTCACTGTTTACTTCTCATTGTACTGTGACTTATTTGAGAAAAAAAAAGAAAACATGAAAAAGGTGGCTTGTTGTTTACAATTTAAGTGTATATTTATCAACTATTCCCCTCGTCGGTCTCTTTCTTAATATTGGACAATAGTTGATGTGTGTTTAGAGAGTTAGATAAACGGTATTAGCGTGAAGTCATACGTGTTATTTGCTAGGATGCAAGATTACGATCGTAAGGTGCGTTGTAAGTAGAATGAGTAGTACGTAAGCGGGAGAGAGATGGAGCGACTAAAAGCGAAGTTTAGTCATAATACGAGTGCAAAGAACGTATAACGGCGTTGTAGGTATATCCATAGTCTACCGTCTGCTCCCTTGAATCGGGTCATCGATTTTCTTGAAATAGGTTTGCACCGAGAAGGTTAGGGAAGATAAATTGAATAAAACGCGTGAAGAAAAAAAAGAAAGAAAGAAATTGAAGACACGCGGTGGGGCAACGGGGAGAAGGATATGAGAAAGAAGTAGGAGATATAGATACAGGCAAAAACAAAAATAGAATGTTCAAAGAAGGGACAGTTTTTTAACCGACAGTATTTTTCAGGTGAATGAGAGGATCGCCATCAGCGTGAGCAGCAGTCCTCTGTCACAGATAGGAGTCGGTGTTGGTGTAGTTACAGCCGAATATGCCGCGAATAGCGGTATAGGTAGTGGCATGACCGGTGGAAGAGGGGATAGACCGAGGATATCTCTTTTGCCACCTGCTTCGGTGACGCCGACACCTTCACCAACAGCGTCCGACTATCAGCACGTGTCCAGTGCAAGAAATTCACGAATAGGCCTGATGCCCGTCCAGCCGGAACAGTATTGCAGCCGTACGGCCGTTGACATGGCCAACCTGCAGGAGGCGCCGCCCTTTAAGAAGATACGCCTCAGTCAACCGACTCAGGTTCAATTGCAATCCCAGTCACAATCTCGCTGTCAGAGTTTGTCGCCCGCTGACCCGTGCATTAAACAGGAGCATGTGGTACAGTTGCAACAGCCACTTAGGATAGACACTAGGGTGGGTACATTAGGTACATGCGTGTATCGGATGCTTCAAGATGAATGTGAAAGACCTTGACATCCCCGCAGATTGTGTAAAAGAGAACTTTGAGAAAAAATATTGTAACAGTAGGTCCTATTATTGATATTTACGAGTATTAAACGTATAGAGCTGTATCTATATACACTCCCGCTTGAAAGTCATAGGACACCTACCTGTTTTGACAAATTTTAAATATACACATGTTATATAATGTAAATTATTTAAATTATGAAGCTTTCCTGCTGCGTATATTTATGGATTTATGTTCAACGTTAGTTAAGTACAAGGAAATAAAATGTTTAGTTGTTTAAATGGTTTAAACAATGATAAACGTATTTGAGATGTTAGGAACACGTTCTGTTATGATTACAGATTGAATTTTTGTCTTTATTCTCTCAAACTACGATAGCTGTATGTATATTTTATCTCTATTTGGCTTGTATAAACATTTAGAAGCATAGCATAGTATTATAGACGTTTAAATTAGGGTGTAGATTGGTTCAAAGTTTCAGTTGATATCAGTTAGGTTTGAATATTACTGAGTGCACGATGAATAGGAACGGAAAAGAATTAAGTTTGGCAAAACTTTCTGAAATAGTCACTGTGGTTATTCTCACTCAGGAGAACGCTATTCTATACGTCCACGATAGTTATGAATTTAGAAAACGATCAGGGAGGTCAAGAAAATTAGCAATAGCTGGGGATCGATTGCTTCAGGCATTAAGTAAACGCAACAGGAGAGAAACTATTTCTGAAATAGCAGCAGAAATAAATAAACAACGGAATGAAGTCAACCTCGATGACAATGGTATATAAAACATAACAGAGATAAAAGTAATGGAATGGCCACCCTAATTGCCCGATCTTAATCCTATCGGGAAACTATAGAATGAATTAGACCGAAAAGTCGAAAAAAAATACCTAATGTCTCAAGCACAGCTGTGAAACGTTCTACAAGAAAAATGAAAAAATATTAATGGAGAAATTATAAAAAAACTAAATGCTAGAATGCCGAAATTAGTAGAAGCGGTAATTAAGGCATACGGAAGATATGTAGATGAAAAGAAACTCTAATTATTGTTAATGATTTTGGTAAACTTTTGAATAAATTCTTGCACACGTTTGTTATTGTACACATAGCGAATTGTATAAAAAATGATAAAAGACCGCTTTCCTTTACATATTTTAATGATTCCAATCAGTTTTTTTTAGGTTTTTATGACATTTTAATAGGTGTCCTATGACTTTTTCTGCGAAAAATTTATATTTTTTAGTACTATGGCATTAAAAATTCTATATTTTAAAACATTTGCAATGTAAAAATAAAACATCTTTTTATGATAGAATTGATAAAAGTTACAATAAATATTGAATTTTCCTTGGGGAACATTTATAAATAGGAGATCACCTTGGTAATCAGTGAGTTTAAATTTTATTGCTATTATATTAAAATCACAAACTCGATATGAAATGAGTTTTAAGCAATCAAGCAAAAAGTATCAAGTACCTTTACACATAATAGATAATTTTAGACTTGATTCTTTTGAATTAGCATATGGGAGAACAATAGATACATAACAATGGATTGTTATTTGATTAAATAAACTTAGGACTAAAAATTGTGTGTATGTATATAATACGCACACACACACACACATACACATAAAGAAGATACATTTCATATTTGTTACCATTACTCAGGAAAAAGCTTCTTAAAAGTATGGTTACAAAAAAAAAAATTTAATATATGCTGCTTGTTTACATGAATCAATTTTTACGCAGATAGTTTTTATATTTTGAAACATTTAAGAAATAATTCTGTTTGTATTTAAAGTGAATATAATATATGTTTCAATGTGTATACGAGTGCTTGTGTGTTGGTATTGAAAAGATAAAGTGTTGTTCCATTATTCATAATCACAATAGTATTAATTTGATGGGGTATTATATGAAAAATTTTTGCTAGAAGCAGTCAACTACAGGAGTGTATACGCCGCAAACAGAAGCAATTTCACCTACGCTTCCGGAACCGAATACACAAGAAGATGCGCAGTTTAGAAGTACTAAGGACGATCTTCTACAACAAATCGCCAAGGTCGACAGGGAGATTGCAAAAAGGGAGTCTCAGATAAATAAGCTTCGGAAAAAATTAAAAGAATTAGAAGAAACGGCTAACAAACCTCTGGAAGCCAGTGGTCTTAAACGACAGGTTGAAGAACAATCCCAGCAACCAAAGCATCAGTCTCTGGCACAAAAAATTTATGCTGAAAATAGGGTACGGTCTTCTTCGTTATTATTAATAAAAATTCTTTGCATAGAAAACTATCTGTAATAATATATATACCTTTAACAACGAAATTTATAAGTAACTTACATTGTACTTATCAAATAAATGTCAAGTTTTTTATTGTTTGACTGTAATTTAATTTTAATTACAGAGAAAGGCAGAAGAAGCTCATAGACTCCTAGAGAGGCTGGGTGCAAAAGTGGAACTACCTTTGTACAATCAGCCATCAGATACAAGTGTGTACCAAGAGAATCGAACAAACCATCAAACGTGTATGAGAACAAGGCTTATAGCGAGGCTTCGACGGGAACATGCTGAACGCGCATCTCTTCATCGACTACAGTCACAAACGTATGCTATTTTGGTGCAGGAGTGGCATCGTAAAGTAGACCGATTGGAAGCAACGCAGAAAAGGAAGTCGAAAGAAGCGAAGAATCGCGAATTCTTCGAGAAAGTATTTCCAGAGTTGCGAAAACAAAGGGAAGACAAGGAGCGTTTTAATAGAGTCGGTGCTCGTATCAAGAGTGAAGCTGATCTAGAAGAAATTATGGACGGCCTTCAAGAGCAAGAGGTATTATTATGTTCTAGCGATAACATCGACGTTTTGTAATATTACAAAATTAATTACGTAATGGATTGAAAAGGGGCGGGCAAAGGGGAAGTTCATAGGGATTATTATAGAGATTAGAAAAGAAAAAAAAGAAACTAGCATTGTTATAAAGTTAATGTTATAGTATGCATAACAGTAATTTTAAAGAAGCTCTATGGTGTTGCATAAAAATAGTCATTTAAATGCAAGCAATTCAAAGATTACATATTTCGTTCGAAAAATTGAATATAACGTAATGCTCATTTTCAAAATTACTTTTGCAGATGGAAGATAAAAAAATGCGTTCGTACGCAGTAATACCTCCTTTGTTATTGGATACAAAACAGAGACGAATTGCATTTCAAAATCGAAATGGTCTTCTTCAGCCAGAAGAATTAGAAGCTCTTCACAGTGAACGAAAATTAATCAACGTATGGAGTTCTGTGGAGCATGAATTATTTAAAGAAAAATATTTACAACATCCTAAAAACTTTGGAACGATAGCTCAATCTTTAGAACATAAGTCCGTTCCAGATTGTGTGCATCATTACTACCTCACTAAAAAAGCAGAAAATTATAAGCAGCTCTTGCGAAAGTCGCGGCAACGAACACGTAGCTCTCGGAATAATCCTAATAATAAAGTAAGTTCATTCACAGATACGCCTTCTTAATTTACATTTAAGGGCATTTATACTTGTAAATATAAAGAAGTCGAATTTTTCTTATTTTGGTATGTTTCGATTGTTTATTCTTTTGTAACCGTGATATCTATGTTACAATATTTAAGAAACTAAAAGTAAGGAATTTATTATTTAACTTTTACTTTGAATTGCTCGTACATTCTATTGTCTTATTATAAAAGTAAAGGAAAACTATTCATTCATATGGAAACTAATAATATTGGGAACATTTTTTTAGGTAAATAATACCAGTTCGAGTATTGGAACTCTAGACATTTTAACTACGGGTGTTACGACAAGGTTGCAACGTGAGCAACAGCAGAAAACACAAGAGAATCCTCAGAATAATTCCGCGGCGACATCAACCACGACGACGACGACAACCACGACTACGTCGAGTATATCGACGGCTGTTGCGACAACAATAGTGACCACTTTGACGACTCCTTTAAGTTCATCAACGTCGAGTATATGTTTAACGACAGACTCCGTAATAGCATCAACGACAGCTACGTCATCTGTGCTGAGTACCACGACATCGTCTATCACGACGTCATCGATGACAACAAATACGAAGGATAATAGAGAAACCAGTAAAGAAAATAAAGAAAATAAAATGGAGTTAAAGGAACCGCATCTTATCAAAGTGGAAGTGAAGGAAGAGCCGCAGTTAAGTTCCGAAACAGTATCAGGAAAAGACGTGAAAGTAATGTACGTAAAATGCTACTTTATTTTTATAACTATCTTTAATTAAATACGCAGTAACTATTTCATTCATTGTTAGACTATGTATACTATACATACTCTTATGGTAGTGTGCAATACAAAAAATAGTATATTTTATTGGTTGGAATTTTATTAGTTGAATTCTTAATAATTTATAAAAATACGCTACTCTGTTGGTAAGTAAGAACGGTTCATTGAACGACAAGATGCGAGTTTGAACAGTATCTTCATTTCAGTGAAAAAGTAAATACCCTATTTCCTTTTTCTTTTCGTACATTATTTCAACGATAGTATACTTTCATACGTCCCCTATTGCCATTTTAATTAAAAATAATTCTTTGCTTTGGTTTTATTTCGTTGTAAGTATTACCTTTCATTTTAGAAGTAAATATTAATTAATTGCTTTTGATTTATTTAATTTTTTCCGTGATTACGCTTTTGTATAAGTCTGGTAATTAACTTGTATCATAAAACTCTAACCATAATTGTTGATAAGACCTAGTCGAATTATAATATATAATAATAATAGTTTTGGTCGTGTTTTAGTGCTCATATTTTTTCGAGATACAGATCTACGGAGACAGTACTCCTATTTCATCTGACTGACACACTATGAAAGTTGATTAGGTACCCGGGGTGGGCTATAAAAGCTGTTACATGTATGAATTATTAAAGAGTAGAGCAGAAAGGCAGTTTATTCACAGAAGTGACCTAATGCAAAAATAAATGACATAATAACACAATGTAAATTTTATCATCTTCAAATTATTTGATCATTTATCAAGAGTTTATAAAATAAATCGATAATTAATTTTGATATAAATTATACATAAGTTGTATAAGTCAGATTTTCGATTTTTCAATCTTTGATTTCTGGTGTTCAAGTAAGAGTAAACGAAAGAACATAAAAGGAACCTTTAAGAAAATCGTGTTTTATTAATTTTATGCAAAATATGCAGGGAAGCATTATATGAACGTAATAAGAAAAGGAACACTGATAATGTAAATATTTTAATTTATAAATTTTCAATTCTTATTCTTATTAACACATCAAAGAGTATAAGCCGAATAAGTATGGTAAAAATGCTCCAAGATCAAATTGAATCTGTGACGTGTGAATCGACAGGCCTCTCGAAGGAAACGCTTAGGGTAGTTACAGACTGAAACACGACTGACAGTTTAAAATCGATTTCTTTTGTTTTATCACGGAAAAATTATGGAAAATCAAATTTTAAAAAATTCAAAATGTTCAAAAATGCCGATGTTCCTTTAATTTTTTAAACTGTTGCATATCATTCTGAAAAATCTGAAAAAATTACAAACTAATAATCTTTACAGGATACTAAAACTGTAAAAATTTAAACTAGTTAGCTGAATAACTTGGATTAAAAAAGTGGCATTAATCGAAGGATTTTTTTTTTCAGAAGCTTTTGGATTGATATGTCACAAGATCAATTTGGTTTTAGGGGGGCATTTTTATCATGTTTATTTGGCAAAACCTTTAGTATTTACCATAGATTATTTTGTATGAACAGAAAGCGAAATAACCAACAGGTGTGTTTGGGTTACTATTCAACAACCAATATTTTGTCCGTAAAATTATACACGGAATCTCTCATCGAAATTAACGAACGTTCCCAATTGTATTTCGATTACAAACATTGAAATAGAAATTCATAGTGGTCAAAAAGTTAACCGGTTATATTTCTATTCTGATTACATATCCTGATATTTAACACAAGTTTCATTCAAATTATTTGTGGAAATTAACTTGGTAGTGAATGTGTTAATGTAACAAAAATCACAGTCATATTTTTAAGCATTACCATGATTTCCTACAGAAATATCTTAACAGTGAATTGAATGTATAAAAAATTCATATGTGGTTACACAAATAAGTTTCTTCTCTCATCTGCATTATGCATCCTTTCTATTTTTTGGGGGGGGAATATTATTAGTAATTTACAGCAGTCTAAATTATTTTATAATTATCTGTTTTCACATAGGCTATTTTATTTTTCAAGCGGTACACAGAATGTATGTTAGTTGTTTTCAAAATGTATGTGTTATGTGTAGTTTTCTACTTATAAAATTGTTTATTGCTTTAATAAATTATCTCATGTATAGCAAAAAGTTAATATTATAGTTATCTGTGAATTGTAAGCAAAAGAAGGTTTCCTAGTAACCATAACAGTAGCCAAACATCGTTTAATAGTCTTAATAATTTTTAGAACTAAATGAGCGTATATTGGAAGTTCGTATCAAAATTATACGTATAAATAGTAAATTATTTCAAAGAGTTGATCAGAAAATTTAACTTTTTGGTTATTTTCATATAACCAAATTGGTTATGATAATCATGTTTGGTATCATTTTCATCGCACGGATTTCAAATAATTCGGTTAAAACACTCTCATAATTATAAAGTAAAAAGCATAAAACTTTGGTGTTTCTTAATTCGGTGGGTCATTAGCATTTGTGTGATTGTCGATGAGGAGGAGCGTAGATGTCGCGGATCCTCGACATGTTCGGAGTTCCGAGCGGCCACTAACCGGGCATTACTGTATCTCTGTTTAGGGCAAAGTTAAACAATTCGAAGTGGTGAACAAGATTATGAAAAATAAGTCTCGTCAAGTTAATTTTTTCTTTCAGAGTTTTAAAGGTCATCGATGTTTTTTCAATTGCTGTTTTTCTATATTTTTATAAAGAATAAAAAAAAGAAAAACAAATTTTGCAACTTTATCAACATGCCCTTCTCTATCATTTAATCTCGAGACAGTTTGATCTGAAGGTAACAAAATTTGTTTCTTGTGTGTAATTACTGGACACATATCAATTCTTCAAATATTAGCACAATCTTATGCTATTTACTCTGATTAGTATCGTCGAGAGTAAAATGGAGGAAACTGAATTATTAAACTTCAATTATGCACTTTCAGACGAAAATATCTCGAGATTAAATGATACGTTGTTAAGGTTGTCGAATTTGCCTTTTTATTCTAAGTAAATATATATAAATAAGAAATACACCATAGTAGCCGAAAAGACACACTGATATTCTTGAAATCTCGAGAAAAATTAGCTTGAAGAGATTTTTCCTTTGTAAACAAATTAACTTCAATATGTTGTTATTTGATTTTCTCATTTCCACAAGTACCGATGTGTTCTGAACACAAGAAGCCTGGGACCCGCCGGGTAGTTTAAGCATAAATATATTTTCTAAACTTAAAAAATTTCAAATTTCCTAAACTTCCGAAGAACGCATTTCCTAAACTTTAAATACTTTCAACAGTAGGTCTTTAAATAATTGTTTCTAATACAATAATAAAGCTACTACTATAGCACAGGATAGTACATTTCGAAGAAGTAGGTGTACATCAAAGTGCTCTGCACAAAAAAAAAAAGAAAGAAGAATAACGTGTAACATACATACAAGTGGAGAATACACGAATCAATCTTTAAAAAAATCTAAAGCAAAAAGCAATTTTAAAGAAACTTCTGAATCTTCAACCCAAAAGAAAACTCTGTAGCATAAAATTATCTCGGAAGATTGCAACCGACGATGTAAAAGCACGCTGTTCGATCGAAGAACAACTTTCATCTTACGAAAGATTAAATAACTAATTTAATAATCACAACGATATCCATACGCGCAGAAGTAATCCCCGCCCCCAAATTTCAATCCACTTTTCTCTTTCAATTATCGGCTTCAATCCGTTCACTTTTTTCCTAACGACATTTTTATCGCTGTACGTTGATTTAATAATATTAATGGACGGTACGATAATGATAATTCTGACAATCGTTCGGGAGATTCACGAAAGAAACGAAGAGAGGGAGAAAAGCATTGAAACGTCGAAGGGAGGGGGGAGTGATGTGCGGTGGGATGGGTGGAGGGGGAAACAGAAGGGGTGGGGGTAAAACGAAGGATAGAGTGGGAAGGTAGGGCAGTTATTAGCAGATTGTAATGCTAATCAATGGTTACTGGTTAGTGGATTATGTTTACGTAGACATTCATCATCGAAATTGAGTCGATCGTTGAAAATCTGATTTCGAACCGCACGAAGACCGGAGTGCTGACTATCCGCATTCATTTAGAAGCGATACGTACAGAGTATTATTTCATTCCGTTGCAACTGTAGTCGGGTTATTTGTATGAATTTATTTATTTTACCCGTTTCGTTTTTCTTGTGGGAAAGCATTCGTTTTTTTTTTTAACGATATGAAAAAGAACGTACATTAAATTATAACTGGAGACTGAGTGATTTTTATTTGAAATCGGTTTTTGGAATAACAGGTGCATGGAAAGTATCGAGAGAGTATAGGAAAATGAATTTTTGAGAAGAGAGAGAGAGAGAGAGAGTAAACTGTAGTGTAAATTGTTAGCAGAGTAATAGTAGAGAAAAGAGAATAAACCGTTAAGAAATGTAAATTGTAAGGATGTTTAATGTTTAAGAAATTTTTATTCAAATATAAATAGGAGCAAAAAACATTGAAAATTGATTAAGAAATTGGTTGACTTTGTGTTCTCGAATATCTTGTAATTTTCACATCTGACTTCTCTATGTTCCTGACGAATGTCGTATTTTTCGAAATAATAACGAACATACCAGGAAACGTGAGCCAAATGTTCCACTTGAAATTCCGCATTCGCACAAATGATTACAAACTAAATACTAACTATTGTCACTTCTTACACAAAAATTCAATTTCATGGTAAAAAGACCAACAGTAAACTTGAAGCAACTCACTTTTTTTACTAATAGTATCGAACTATCACTTTCAAAAATTCAACAATAAACTCGATCAATTTGCATTGATTAAATTCACAATCGTTTTTGCTTTGCTATAAAAATAAAAAAAAAAGAAAAATGAGGAAAGAGAAAGAAGAAAAGAAGAACTAACAGGAATTTCCCTTCTTGTCCATTGTTATAGAATGGACGGGAAGAACACGTTTTCGTCGACAACATCGACGATGAACGTGAATGCAACGAACGCCACGGTGATACAGTCAAATTTCAAAGATTCTAACAAAAAGAAACTGGGTTGCAGGGAGGCAAATAACAGTGCCGGTGGTGGCGGCGTGGCAGCCACGAGCAGGATAAAGGAAAAGAAAAAAGATAATCACGCTACACCTATGGAAACCAGCGACGAGGAGGCCCAATCCATGGACACCATTGGTAAGTTTCGTTCGACAAATATATCACCAGCTTTACTTTGTTAACGATATCCTCAAATATTTTAGCAATATCTGTGATCTCATTTGTCCCAATTATTCGCGTGTGTATTTTCCCCCTTTCCAAGCTGTTTAGTATGGCGGATTACTGTAACGTAAATTCGCAAAGTGAACCGTATTTATCGGTACTTTCCTTCCAATATTCTCACAGATTTGAATTTTCCTAAGAGATTTTCAAATATTCGGCGAGTTTTCACTCTGGTTTTGAATATAAAGCAGTATTCTTTTAATTATATTCTCATGTTCTCGCGGGGGAAACATCGAAGTTTAAAATCGCATCGAATGGAACAAGTTCAACCCCTTCACAGTCGTGTAAAATGATACGAAATGCGGTGAAAAGAATTTGCATCTCTTCGTGCTTTAAGTTACGTCTGTTTGTGATTAGAAATGTGAAAAAGCATATTGTTTTACGCTTTTCAATTATTATGATACATTTTAACCCTTTGACAGTCTAATATAAATTGGGAATTGCGGTAAAACATATTAATTTCTGACTGAGTGTAACTCGTTAAATCATTCAGACGATCCTCGTCGAAGTTTAAAATTGAAAATTTCCGTTTCTGGAACGTGACAATTATTTTCGAGCCGTGCTTACTTTCGCAGTAGAATCTTGCCCATAAACGGCGTAAATATGTCGAACAGCCTCTGCTGATTTTTGGATCCTTGATTAAACTTGGAAAGCAGAAAATGTCGGAAATGTTTTTCTTTCTCAATTTTCGACACAGTTTTAATTCTGTAACTTTTCGATCGCTACACCTCGAATAAATTCTGAAAATACGATTCTGATGCAGGAAAGTCCAACATAAATTGTGGTATAGGAAAAATTTAAGAAGAAACTTCTGAATTTAACGTGGAGCAATTATGTTAAATCATGAAAATATAATTCGGGTAATATAATCACAGTAATTCAATCTATTTATTATGATACATTGTATTTACTTTCGATACGGCTGTTTTCTTCAACGCAAAATACTTCATCGAAATAATTTTCGCGATAATACCACATAACAACGCAAATTTCAGTCTATAATTCTAGTTTATCCATTATCAACACGATTCTCGCTACAACAATTTTCAGATGTCGACAATTTCTTTCCGCAAGTGTGATAAGAAACACTGTCCTTTTTAATTTTCATACTTGAATTCGAATTACTTCGATTTCACAGTAATATCGTAGCATCTCGATTTCGAGATAATCCGTCGACTTAATTACCGATACTTCAACGCTGCTAATCCTTCTTCTCGTTCTCGTAATCAGTCTCGATAATTCAGCAACATGTTCCCCAATCGTGTGTGTTTTGTAGCAGTAAATATCTCGATTAACTTGAAACGCGTGTCGTCGTCCAGTAATTGCTCCTGTTATAGTCTCTTCGACTTTGAAAAATACTGAAACACAACGTGAACACGGTCAGTTTCTCTCCTCTATAATAAACAATGTACAACTACAATTCGTACAACCATATTACTCGATATACATTACCGGCAAAAAGTTTGGAATCACCGAGCATTGCAATTAACACAAAAATTTCCAGAAAAAAGTCAGCGACTTTGAGAATTTTTGATCGTTGGAATCAATTGATATGAGATAAATTGATAAAAGTAGAATTGAGATAAACTTGAGATCTGTAAAAAATTAGCAGCAGATTTAATATTGATGAAAAGTGGGAAGTGATTCGAAACTTTTGGCCGGTAGTGTACATCAACAGAAAATTACGTTTCGCGTAAAGTATAGCTACAAAGAACATAATCTCACTCTTCGTTTTAATCGCGTATTTTATTACCATTTATGCACTCTTACATTCTACGTTAGGGTAACGACAAACGTATCAACGAAACACTCGTCGTACCTCTATAAAACACAAGAAAAATCCTCATCCTCATTGTCTCTCGTTGTTGGTCGTCGACGTAGTCGAATCCTGATCCTCCATAGCGGTGCTGTTTGCCTCGTCGGACTGCGTTCTCTCTTCCGCGTTCGCGTGGCACAATTTTCTATGCTTGTGCACGAAATAGTAGCTGGGAAACTTGCATCCGCAGATCTTGCACGGATAATACTGAACGTTCAGGTCCAACAATCGAACCTCTCGTTTGTTCCGTGCAGCGATGTCTTGCCTCTGTCTGTTTCCTATCGAATCGTTCACTCTGGTCGGTAGCAGGTGTCTTTTCGTGTGTTTTCGGTAACAGTACTGAGATTTGAAGGTGTGTCTGCAGTAGCCACACGTGTAACTTCCGCTGCTGTTCGCCGCGTCCATTCCAGCCTCGATCGAGTCGCAAGGAGTTCTTACAGGTCCTGGTCCTCCGTTTTCGTCGTTCTCCGACGACGCGTTCTCCGACTCGAAGCACGGCGGTCTCTGCAGACGCGATTGCGGTATGGAACTCGGTCCGCAAGAGGCTGCCGACGACAGATAATTCTCGTTTAATACTCGGTGAAACTTCACTGGACCGTCGCAACAGGCGACGTCGTACACGACCGATAAGACACTCGAAGAACCGTCGTTTCCGGTGTTCGAGCCGCGTCCTCTTCGTTTAGAGGATCTCCCTCGATCGTCGTTCTCCGCGATGGACGCTGTCTCGATGTTTCTCTCGCGATTACGAGGCATCGTCGTTAAATCTTCCACAGGTGTCAGTGGCGAAGATCGATTTTGTGTCGGTTGATTGTTGTTGGTGTGCTTGTAGTCGCGTTGATCGTCTTTGGTTTGTTGCTGATGATCGGTTGGTTTCTTGCCCTGACACGTTGGTATCGGGGACTGAGAAGTCGACGAGGGCGTAGGTGAAATCGATTGACACGGTGACGATGTTCTGGTTGAGGTGGCTGTGTTTGACGTGAAAGCACTGAATGCTGCTGCGGCTGCTGCGACCAGTGGTAGCGAGCTCGAGGACACGTTTTCTGGAGACTTCGGTCTGGTGTCCACTCTTAGGCCTCGGTTCCGGTCCATTTGGAAGAGCGAGGACTTTGGCGACGAGACTTCGCTGTTGTGAACAATTTTGAACGTTTATTTTAGTCGTTAATTAGGGGACAGTAATGCACTTTTAATATTTCGTCTCGTTATTGAGAATCAGTAGCATAAATGGGGAATTGGCGTTACGAATATTAATTTAAAGAAGTTAGAATGAAAAGTGACTTAGGATTTTCAAAGTTCCTATTTTCCGAGCAACCAATTATCTACATTAGTCGTCTTTCAGCTGCATCGTTGAACTTCATTTTCATTCGATCTCTATTAACTTTCGTTTAACTTCAAGTATAAAATGCTTCGAATGTATCTCCAAGTGTTGACCATACACCTCCTACAGATTGAACAAAGTAGTACTTTCTGTGTTCAAAACACCTGAATCATCGTATCGTAAATTACAACTGTCTATCTACTCGCTTAAAGTTTGAACGTAATTTCCTACAGAGTCCGAAACATTTTTCGCCTACATTTCTCTGAAAAATGTCGACAGATCTCGCGCACATTTTCCACCAAAAATCAACACCAACACCCCCCGTGTAATTTCCTCGACATTGTACCGTAAAGCAGTTGTAAACGTGCAAACCTATAAACCGCCGAGCACTGGGTTTCCTGGACGTTGGAGGTCTGGACGACAGAAACGTTGAGTGGAACTGTCGATTGCATCAGGACCGACGGTTGCAGTTGATGTAAATGCGGTATACCGATGGACGCGGTTGGCGGCGCGGTCGGTGGATAAAGCGGCGTGGTCGGTGGCCAACACATGCTCGGGTCAATCATCAGTCTGTTTGGTATCGGTCTGAGTATGTTTCCGGCGCCTGGCGTCGACGTGGACATCGAGGTTGAAGTTAAAGTCGACGCCGGCACAGGGATCGGCGTTGGTAGCGGCGGTGGCGCTCTTAGCCTTAGTAACGCGGCTCTACATTGTTCCAGAGCACCCGGCATGTGTAACAAATGTGTGGCCAATAGCACGCTGTACACGTTGTCCAGTGTCACCTCCAATCGACCGGTGTACATGTAGTTTAGAAGAGGCGCGAACGCTTCTCCACCTGAAAAAATTGCGGTTTCATTATCAACACCATCGCGAACACTAAAACCAGTATCGGTATCATCGTCGTTACTGTTAATCGTCTTTATTGGTGTAGATGATTGAATAGAACGAGGTTGTAATGTAACAGTTGCTTAACCCTTTTGCTTACACTTTTAATTTAATTTTTTTGCGGATTTTAAAATAATGCGGAGAGAATAAGAACTTTTGAGAATCTTGGTTGCAGCGTTGCGCGCTAAAATCTGCCGCAGCGAAAGGGTTAAAGAGTACAGCTGCGACTGACGTTAACCTTGACATTTAATATTTATCTGTGTCGTGTTGTTACTAAATCGATAAAATCTGTTGCACAATTTGATGTTGTTTAATATACCTCAGTGAGAAATTCATCAATATTGGTGGTTTTTTCTGGGTGCACGCTGCAGTTAAGGATTAAGCAAAAGGAAGGAGCTAAGAAACAAAATTAGACGAGTTTGCAACTAATAATATTAAAAAATTGAAAGGAAAGGAAATTTCAGTGATTGACACTTTCTTCGAACCGTATATTTTTCCATACTTTGTTTCGAAACAATGAATTAGGAAAGAAAGATTAAGAAAAAATTCTTTGCCAATATTGCGAAATCAAAACAGAATCGTCTACCACATTGAAATTAATAAAAAAAGAACGAAGAGACGAAGTTTATCGCGTATTTTTGATTCGTTTAAAAATTTGTAATTTCTTAACTTGTATACTAAAAAAGGTCACGCTTCTCTATCCACTGATAATACCGAAAGCGTCGTTAGGAAGAAACTTGCTGAAACTCATTTCCAACACTCGTAAACGAGCGAAGTGAATATTTACCAATGGACGAGACCGAGACAGACGTGACCGGCTGCCTTGTTGATTGTCCCGAAAGGTTGGTTGTGGTGACCGCGATAGCCGTTGCTGGCAAGTTAACAGTGGAGCTAGGTGTCGTTGCCGCGCTCGTTAACAGAGCTTTCAGATAGCCACTGTGGGCAGCCAGGATACCTTTGTGCGCGACAAACTGATGTTCACCCTCGTTCCCGACTCTGACCACCGTATCAGGCGGTGATAAAGTTTCTTGAAGTCGCGAATAATTGTCAGCTGTGATGCTGTCGCCGAACCAAGCTCTGTATAAACTATACATCATACCAACTGGGTAGCAACGAGATTGGTCACTATCGTAGTAGATAACTGGGTACCAACGACTTATCTTTTTTCTTAATTTTCTCATAAACATCCACGCATCGTCATTTAACTATCATTGTCTCTTGATAGAAACAATTAAGACGACCGTAATTCACATAAGATAAGACGTCGTATTAATCACAAGATGTTTTGTTTTTATTCGAACATTTCAATTAAAAAAGACTGTCACACTATGTGATCGATCAATCACATATCTCCATTCTCGAAGAATCCACAAGAATCTCTGTTACGCCTCCGTCTCTCCGTCTCCCATTAGCCCTCGGTGTCTCGAATATAATTTTTCCGACGATCAAACTACCACCCCACGTTCCCTTTCAATTTCTGTCAGTTCGTCGAATTATTTCCTCCTCCTACCCCTCGAACGTGTGCGCAAACGAAAACCGCGGGAGAGACGGACGCGAGAGTGTGTTTCCAGCGCGCGACTACTCGAGGACTCGTACTACGGATATAAACAGGAAAATAGAGCCGCGTCGAAGGGGTAACCAGCGTGCGTCGCGATTTCCCGTGATTTGAACGCCGGGAGTCGGCCTCGGTGGCGTTGCACCACCACTGTGATCGCTTGTAGATTCGCCTGCTTTTTCGACTCAGTTCTACCGCCCTTGGGCTTTCCTCCTCCACACCGGCCGCTATCAGCCAGTCCCTGTGCAGCGTACCCCAACCTCTGACCACCGGAGAACCGCCCCCAACGAGTGCAGATTGGCGGTGCCAGCTCAATTACGGTAGGGCTGCTCGTGCGCCTGATATATTTACCGTGTCGACAGTTGTAGCTAGCCTCTTTCTTCGTCTTTTCCTCTTGCCTGTACTCCACCTCTTCCACCACCTCTACCACCTCCACCTCCTCCGGTTCTTCCCCTTGCTTGCTCGATCACGTCGTCTCTTTCTTCTTCCGTCCTCCGTCGTTTGTATCTCTCTCTCTCTATCTCTCTCGGTGCTTTATCATTTTTCTTTATCGGTCTAGATAGGTACCGAAATGCATCGAAAGGAAAAAAATAAGGGGAGGAAAGTGGCTGTACAGGTATCGAGGAAGAACGGGAGAGAATTATCGCAGGCCGCGCGATTTGACTCGCGCGAGAAGAGTCAGCTTTTGTTTCTCTTCCTGCTACATCCTCTTCGTGGGGAGTGATCGACGTGGGTCCCCCCTACCCTCTAGGCGAACGGTGTATCGCGCTGACAAAAAGGATGAAAGGAAGTCGATGATCAGGCTGTCGATTCAATTAGTTCTACGAATATACTTTCTTCTTTTTTTTTTTACATTTCCGTTATTGCCGATAGTTGATGCAGTGTGTGTGATTTTGACTATTTGCGAGTTACACGAGTAGAAATGCTGGTGGTGTGAAAGAAGAAGCTTGATATTGTAAAAAGATACTTGAGTGATTGAAAAATCTCGTAGATTGGAGAATATTGTTTGCACGTTTGAAAGTGATTTTATCGATGATACGGTTATGTACAGGGTGGCTCACGCAACTAGGCCAAGCTTTAACCCTTCAGCTATTATTCGCCACTATAGTAGCTTCCCGCTAGGTCAATTTTTGGGACGAAGCGCCACTATAGTGGCTCGCTTGATAATTGCGCAAACACTTCTAATTTTTTTGTTTCTTTCGAAAAGGAAATTTTTGCTTCTCGAAAGTTTCACTGCAAAATTGCGCCGAATTATTTCGCTCGATACTGTCCAAAGATTCTCGGCGTGCAAAGGGTTAAAGCAGCGTGTTTACAAGTGGTCAGAAAACTTGATTCAGCGAAAAATGTTTAGCACCCTACTGTTAAAGTACTTCGCTCTTCACTAATGTGTTACTGTTCCAAAAAAATCAGCGAAATACGCGAAATTTCGTGGCGCACGAAGCAGGGACAAGAGGAGCAAACAAGAAAGAGTAAAGGGAGGGAAATGAAAAGAAAGGAAAGATGGACGGTTTAGCACACGGTTGTTGGTGATTAGAGAACCTTCAGAGCCGAAAATGCTCGAGATGGAGAGGCACCATGCTCTCCTCGAAAACGATCTTTTCAGGATGCGTCTTTTGCCTGTCTCCCTCCCTCCCCCTCTGTTCCATCCTCTCATTTCATCCATCTGTCTGCTCTCTGATGTTTTTCATCAAATTAACTCGCGGTACGAGTACTCTTTCTCCGTGGTGTTTGCATAATATCGTTTATAATTCAGGTTACGCTGAATTCCACTTTATTCCGGTTGGTGGCCCGTATACGTACAGGTCGCTCGTTTGCTCGCTCTCTTCGCTTTTTCGACCCTCGGCCACCCTTCTATCAATGAGAGCTGTCTTACTCGTTCCTTCTCTCTCTCTTTTTCCACCCTCGTTCTTTTTCGTTCTTGTACAGAAATTTCGCGTGCCAGTGAATTCGTGTCTCTTTCTCGTACGAAGAGAGAGAGAGAGAGAGAACACAGCTTGTGGGTGTACGAAAGTACGCACGTTCTTCCCGATAACACGGAAGGATGGTATATCTTCGTATCACTAGGAGAGACTGGTTTTTTCTCCGCTCGATTTTTCTCCCTTAGAGAAAACTTCAGATTCCGGAGGAATTTTAACGGATACTGTACAAGAGACACTACTATTATTGATTTCGATAGTTCGAAGAAGCATTTTTTGATAAGATCACACAGAGTTCTCGTTCATAGATTTTCATTTATTTTTATAGCTTATAAAGGGGACCAACTAGGTTCAGACCGACAACTTATTTGCCAATAAGATTTCTTCCTTGGCACTTTTTACCGAAGAAAAATGTCGTTCCCGAAATTCCCTCCGTTTCAAATCAAATTATCAAGGACACTTATCGACGTTTCAGTATCTCTCCGATTTCCACGAAAACATTTAAACGCACCTTTGGAAATCTCGCACCCTACACAATACACCGTTTCAGTAATTATCAGTCTTAGTTAATTTCGGAGATTAAAAACAAGAAGTTCCATTTGTAAGGGCAGCGAGAGAGGAGGGACGGCGGTGGGGAGCGGGAGGATCATTGTCTGATCGTGGGTCATCGTAACACGGTGGCGCGGATCAGACAGGGTTGCGAGCAAGAATGCGTCGCCACCAATTCAGAAAGGGACATAGCGATTACGCACATTTCCCAGGAGACCTGGAGCTTCAAACCGGAGTTAACAGACGCGGGCAGGGGGTCCCCCTATCCGTTCGTTTCCATACCGGCTTCTTTATCCACTACCATAATCACCGTTTGCATACCTATTAGTATCATTGTCGTCGTCGTTCGTAACAATAGTGCCGATTATTCCTGGAATTGAATCTATATCCTCATTCTCTATCGAACGTACTTATCCCTCACCATATCACAGTCTTTAAACTCGATTAAATCCTGATATCTCTGTTCAATCATTTCTCTGCTACCAATTTTTGTTTTTCAAGAAATTCAATACTAATGCAAGTAAAGTTTAGGAATGATCGGTGTTTTTTTAAAGATACCCCTAAATTTTCGTATCAGTCTCTCAGTTGACCGAAATAATGTGAAAAAAGAGAACGATCGAAACTCGACCATTTTCTGTATACGTTCTCCATATACTTACCATAAGCGAGAAAAACACTGGCTGGTAACTTCGTGAAAACCCTGTATAGACGATACGCATGTCCAAAAAATACGAGTCCTATGTTATTAACAACTCGAGTACAAATCTGCGTATCGCTGAAGCGTGGAGAACCTCTCGCTCGATTCTCGATGTTAATAACGAACGCGGTAATTTCACCTAAAGCCCACCAACTGGGGTTTCCCGGTCAATAAAGTGTTAACTCTTGCTCAATCGATCTGCAGTATGAGAAACAGCTTGCCTGTGTATATATCTGCCGCGCGTTTCGTCGAGCTGTTAGTTAAATTGTCGCCGGCCCGAGGACAAAGTGCATGGAAACTGATCGCCGCTTCAATTGGCAGAATCGAAATTCACTGTGGTGGAAAGGAAGGAAATAGCCCTTCGGGCTCGCAACGTATAATCGGGAACAGAAGTGTACATAACGGAGAGGTTGGTATCGCTCTCCCCGGATCCCGGGGAGACGAGAAAGAACGCTCTCGCGGTTTAATGCTCCGAGCTCGGTCGAGACAAGCTAAGCAAACACTTTTCACGATATTACCAGGATCCGTACGGGCTTTCTGCTGGTTCTCTTCACCGCTTTCGCTAGTTCATCTCTCCCTCTCTTTCTCTCTCTCTTCCGAACGTGTTCGTTCACTCGTTTACTTTTCCTCCCTCCTCCTCTATCTCTCTCTCTCTCTCTCTCTCTCTCTCTCTCTCTTTCCGCCCTTGTAGGTACGTTCTCTCACTTGTAATGAAATAAATAGTCACCTGTTCAGAAATTCACTTATTCTTTCTTTGCGCTTCATCGACCCATATGGTGTGTGTGTGGTGGTTCCTCCACCCTTGCAAACTCTTATTTTAATAGGGTAGTATGTAATTGGTAAAGCAATGAAACTAACGGTGTAGAAGATTCTGATTGGATTCGTGGATCTCTGTCTTTGTAGGGTTTTCGACAATTTTCGGTTACTCCGAGTTTGCTGTTCAGATTTCGAATCGTTGTTTACTTATCGATCGCGAGGATGTTCATTTTAACCCCTTAACCTATGATTTCTTTCCTGGCTATGCATCTAAGCGTCAGCCATTTAATGTTTTAATACTGTACCAAGCAACAAATGCTAATCTGTTGCAGGTTAATTATATTTAGGAATCCTTAGTTTTACAAATCAAAACAAAAATTAGGGATTACAATGAATTTTTTTTTTACTAATATATCTATTTTTGTCACATGACACGTTATTTTAGGTTAAAGGGTTAATCACTAACCAAATCTATCGCACCGAAGAAACGCCACCTCCATTGTCCGCTATAAAGTTCCACAGAAAATGATCATTTTCACGTTACACTTTGCGACTGTAAAAAAAAAAAAAAAAAAACATCAGCAATTACACTTCACTGAAAGAAGAGCGAAAAAAAGGGCTGTCGGTTATTTTGTAATTTCGATTAAAAATCCAAGCCATAGAAAAACGTTCAGTTCGAAAGGCAGGGGAATCGAGCGAAATCGTCGGTCCCGATCAGCGCCCTTTCAGGGCTTAATCATTCAACAAACGCAAACAAAAGTCTGTCTATCTTTTGAACGGAGCGGTGATCGTCACATACGGCGTGACAGGTAAAAGTTCGATAATAACGTCGCATAAATATAAACGAGTGCACACAGGTACGTGTGTTTTCACGGTTACATTGGTAATTTGTCATCGTGGCAGCCCTAGCAGAGCCAGCAGAGCAGCGGGTAGTGTGTAGCTATAGTAAATGGGTAGGAAAATTAAATGGCCGGGGAAACGGTGATCTCGTGTCGGGCAGCTAGTTACACTGGTTAGAGAGCGGAAACAAGGGGGTGGTAACATTTCGGAGCGGAGGTGGGGGTGGTGGTGTGACGGTGGTGACGGCGGGCGGCGGTGGTGTGCCGGCTGAAAGGCCGCGTGCACGCGCGCGCGCTCTTGGCGCGAGCTAATTAGCGTCTTGATTTACTTAATCCCAATTAATGCCTTTAGCTGCAGAGCAATACACAGCCGTCGCGTTCTTGTGTGCATTAGACGGGCGGT
>NW_017100242.1:4607754-4621857 GCF_001263275.1 Habropoda laboriosa
ATTAATATAGCCTTCCCTGCATGCTCTACTTGTGCTTGCAAGCTTGCGCGCGCGCGCGACCGCGCGTATGTAAGTTTTACGTGCTCACCTTTTCCCTGGTAATTTTTCGAATTGCCACCTGTATTCTATCGATCGGCCGATCTTCCGATTCGACGGGCTTCTTTTTTAGATGTCGAAGAATCTTTTACCTACTTTTTCACGATTTTTTAGCTTCTTTTCGGCGATTCGCGGAGTCACGACGTGGTTAACTTTTCTTTGATAGTAAAGTATGATTCTAGATCGATAACGAAGATCGTTAATATTTACTATTTGCACTGTGGATTCAGTGTGTTGTAATTTCAATTGGGTTTTGTTTATTAAGCAATCGTTTCAGAATTGTCCTCTATGTAAGAGTATTGCAATTCTCATTGTTATTTTAGTTAACCCTCCTGAACATTATTCCAGGAGTGTATCTTGTCTTGTACATTCATAAATTATCGGTAGATTTTTTTTTAAACATTTCTGTGTAGAACTGAGATCGAAAGCTCTCATCAGGCGCGTCCACGTTCAACGCGCGAATTTGTTGTTACGACAAATCTTTGCGATCAAACCTTTGCACATTATTTTTGGAGGTAAAAAAATTGGAAATTCTTTTGACTGGAAAAAAATTCTCGAGATCGGTCATTTTTATTGTTCCGCTAGCTCTCCTGGTAAATATCTTCGTCACATTTTTCCATACGATAAATCAAAAATTGTCAAAGTTTCTTAACACTTTTCATGCCAGGAAAACACAGTACAGAGTTAAAAAAAAGAAAATAACTCCACCGTGCTATTCAAAATCAGCAAATTCCAATATTTTCTGTGTACATAACGTGGGAATAATTAATTATAAAGATAGATTCAGTGCTGTTCCAACAACGAGTAGTTATTTCATCGTCGATACTATCACGTCTCCCTCTAGCTCCACTCTTCGATTAACAGACATTGTTTACACGGCTAGATCACATTCAGAGACCGGGTTCAATCCGTTTTCTGGAGCACCATCGCCACGATCATCCCTTATTTGCTCGACCCCTTCCTCCATTTGTCGCCGCGATCAGAGGGCAAAGCCAGTTCGCTGCTAGCAAAAATCTTATAACGAAATGTAATAAGTTTTTCTAGTAATTGAATTGATTTAATTAGTTCCCTACCGGAGAAAGTTAAATCTTCGTATCTAGTATCAACATCTTCATACTTTTACGACGATTGAAGTTACAATTTAACCGGAAGCACGGTTATAGCCCGATTGGAGAAAATTGAAAAAATTCTGATTTCATTAACCCTTTGGACTCCTTTGTGACTCGACGTCAGTTGTAGATGCGACTGAAGTAATTTTTAAATTGCCAGTTCAAATATGTATCATATTTTGCAATATCTTTTTTACCTGCAGTAGGTACACACATTGCTATTTTCAATATAATTAGTAAAAAAAATTGTTTAAATTGGTTCCAATGAACCGAACGTCTTCTGATGTGAATTTCAAATAAAATTCTTAAAATAACAGGGAGTTATTGAAAAGAAATTTGGAGTTCAAAGGGTTAAAGTTTCTACGCGTATTTATCTCGGTTTATCGTAACGTTGATTTCTTGCGTGATTTTCTCTTCAAATAACAAGTTCGAGTCGAAACGCTACCTGAAATCCCATAAAAAAAAAAAACTGCAAAATGAAACAACGTAAGGATACAGTTGGATAAAAAAATTTTTTTGAAATATATTCTCTATCGATTCTAACGAATTTTCGTTTACGACAAATTCTGCAAGAGCAACGTTTGTACATCATTAAAACGTGCTGCACCGAATACACATTACGAAACACGGTAATCAAATCATTCTGAGCAAGTGTATTTACCTTACTCGCGAATCCATTCCGCGTAAGTTCTTTAATTTGTAGATTTTGTTTATCAAACCGTTGGATAACTCGTCAATTTTTATTTTTATAATAGGTATAACAATCAATGGAACAATTCCCTTTCACTTGTTACACGTTTTACAATTTACCGGATATGATATACAGGGTATTGCCAAATTAAACGATCGAACTTCGCCAGTATCTATGTTCTATGCGTAGAAATAGTAAAGATAATAGGTTAACGCTTCGTATTTCCAAATGCTGTTCATCCTTGACAATACAATCGTGGCGTCGTTGAAAAGTCCATTCTCCTACATTTCGTACCGATTTTTGTTCATTTAATAAATGCATAATCGACTCTTTGCAATATATTGTATCTCTTGTTCGAAAATTTCGAATTTATCTATGACAAACTGGTGATTAGGGGTATCGTTGCGGCAAATTTGCTAATTTTTTCAGGATTTCAAATGGAACATGCATCTGGAAGACAAGCAAATTACCCGTAGTACGGTCTTCGGGTCTTTTTCGACCCATCGCTTTCTTGATTTTTTAATAACATTTACCGTTATCAAGTTTATGTTTTTTTAACACGAATATTAAAAGTTTATTGTCTAGGTTCATATGGCGTGTTGGTAACAAGAAATAACTAAGAATTTCTAAGTGAAATTCAAAGACAATGTTTAGATTGGTTTGTGCACAGGTTTATTTAACCGCATGTGACACTTTGTTCTACTATCTTTCGCTATCTTTGATTTCATTCTCTCAGAACCTGGTATCTTTCTGGACGACGAACTGGTCCCCAGATGGTTCGACAAACGCCGCGAACTTCTGTTCCAACCCAATACATACCAGAAAAATATCCAAGCTCGCCAGTTTACTTCTATCGAGCAATCGAACAATTGGGTCAAAAAAGACCCAAAGGCATTAAGAAAGAACGTAATAGAGTTGAATACGTAAAAATAGCGAAGCTGTTAACTGTCGCTTCTTTCATATTTAATCTTTTCATTAGAATTTTTTTCACCAAGACGTGCGTTTATGAAAACTTCTTCCCCTATTTCCCCATAACTTTTTGGAACGCAGTTGAAGCAATTGAATTCGCAGACACCCAGTTTGAACAGGTTTCCATATATCGGACTGTAGGAAAACGAATTCTCATTACTTACGAGATGTATTACAATTGATATGACGTACTCGTACGGTTTTATTATCATATGTTTCACGATTCCTTGTCCTCACGTTCGTCGGATCACGAAATCTCACCGCACATATTTGCTTTTAATCATTTTTGCCGTGCCCGACTGTTATGTAATGAAATAAATACGTAAATAGAAAAACGCTTCGTTCCCGATGCCTCCAGCGAAACGCCGGCGCAAAGAGAAGAAGAGAATCCACCCCTCGTCCGCCCCTTTTGTTATTCGTTTTAATTTCTCTGCTTTCTCGTCAAACGGAGATCTATTCATCGAACGTGCACAGGATTCGAGTGAAAATATTAGCTCGTCCAAGAATATTCTATGGATATTTTCGTATGCACGAAACTTCATTTTCTTCGAAACTCTGTTCTATTATTATTCGTTACTTCTTTTCGACGTTCTGACGGTTTTTCGATTTCGCTTTTGAATTCTATGGTTTTCTTCACGCTAACCAATTTTCACAGCTAAATTCGCTATCTCGTTGTGAGAGAGATATCTGCATCTTACTAGAAGCTGGACGGTCTCTGATCGAGGATCGACGAGAATTGGAAAAGATATTATGTTTGTCAAATTTCAGTTGCGAAATTGCCGTTTTAGCGACAAAGTGTAACGTTATTCTATTTATATATATATATATCAGGTGTACCAATTAATTCGGTGCCTTTGTTCACTCGACACTGTCGTATTTTTTCAGAGAGAGAATTTGTCAGTTGCCTGATAAATGGAGAAAAGTCATCCAAAATAATTAACATCATTTTGAATGGTAAAATCCTGTTTGATTTTTTGTAAATGAACATTGAAGTTTGTGAAAGAAGGCACCCGATTAATTTCTACGTCTAATACATGATAAAAGAGATCGAAAATCCTATAGATCACGCAAATGTCCGACACTTTGCACATACGCAAAATAGTTTTATCAACGTGTATAGAAGATGAAAGGATCACCGGAACATTTTTTCACGCGATTCGTTCCGCGAACCAACTTCTATCCGCAAGTATCAATCGAGAATTAGGTGGAACGAAACATCTCTTCTCCGTGTGTAATAAACTACGGTTTATTCTATAAAACATTTACTTAAGCCAGGTTAATCGAGCTTTCTCTCTGTATTTAATTCCCAGTCATAATGAATAAACGGGCATTCATCCGTGTTTGCTGTACGCATAATACTCCACGTACACATGTGGGCGAGTTAAGTCAAAGGGAATATTTTATTAACACGGAATTGCGGGGTGCGCATAGAGGATACGTATAATAATGCTCACTTGTTAGTTTAACCCATTAGCTGACCCTTGGATGCTTGTTCGGAGACGTTTGGATCACGGATATACGCCTGCGTTGCGAAAAAAGAAGAAATTAAAAATGCCTTCTTTGGTACGGGTGTCGTCCTGTGCAATTGATATTCATACTAATCTTTGCGTAATCTAATCTGAATATTTGTTAAACTTATTGCAATCGTTACACTTGTTACAAGGCAAATTAGAGAATCGCTGACAATTAAGCTTTTCATAGTCGTCACTGAAATATTAAACTTATTGCAATTGTCGCATTTGTTGCGAGACAAATTAGAGAATCACTGAAAATTAAACTTAGATATTAAATTTTTTACAATCATCGCTTAGATATTAAACTTGTGTGCGACGGGCGCTTGAAATTCTTTATTCAGAAAGCCATGTCTTGTGCCGCTAGTCGATGTCGCTCGAGTCACTTTTGGCCGTTGACTGTCCTTCGCGTCGTCGGTCGGGATTTTTGGCTGCCCTCGGGACGGATCTCAAGTGCCTCTTCGCTTTCCGAGGGCAGCCATCGGTATCGACGCCGACGAGTGACACGTCCGTTGCGTGAGTTTCGTTTATGTTGTACAACAATGTGGCGCCGTGCAAGGGCCGCCACAAACTTGTTGCAACAAGAATTAGAGAATCCTGATAACACGTGCTGTTGCACCGTCCAAAAGCCTAGTAATTTCTCCTACATCTTTCTCAACAACCATAACGACCCAATCTTATCAATGTGCAACTTGCGAAAATTTGGACATTCGCCCCCCGAGATAAAGAGAAACGGGAGTGACACGTGTCGACAGAACCGAAGGCGGATAAACGAGAAGCACAGAGAAAGGTGGGGATGGTGGGAAGGTGTAAGGGACGAGCTCTCTCGTGATACCCTTTTGTGAAATATTCAAGGTATACTCCTTGTCGTCGCTTTGTTTCGAGCTAACTTAATTAGCACGTGGCTAATGTCTCGCCCTTACCAGCAGGTACTTCTTCTCCCCACATTCTTCCCTCCTATCGCTCTCTTTCTCTTTTTCTCTCCACTTGTCCGTTTTGGTTTATCGTTTGAACAAGCTCCGCGACATTCTTCCGATTGTAACCATTGTTTCGCGACTTTGAATGCTTCGACAAAACGACGAAAAATATCAGCTATCTTTTTGCACCCTGTTGTCTCTCCCTGAATTTTGCTGCGTTGCGTGATTTCACTATGCGATACGTTGTATTCTTCGTAATTGTCGATACAAAATCAATTATATTCTGCACGTGAAATTGAAAAAAATTATCATATGCATTAAAAAAAGAACGTAAGAAAGGAGGGAAGTCTATTTAAATAATTTAGTATCTAAATTAAAATAAATAGAGAAATAGAGAATACAACACTACTTTATTTAGCTTTGTGTAATTATTCACGTACAATGAATTTCCACTGTTCGTTATAATTTTCTTCTCCAAGAAAGTAAACGAGTCGTTTAACCTCTTCAGGGACGATTTTCTTTAAAATTACATAATATTCATCTAATTTTTCATGTACTTACATTTATATTCATGTTAAATCGATAGCAATTAAACTACTTTCCTTGGGAGATTTCTGGAAACTTCGGGAGATTGTTTTTTTCATATTTTCTCCATCGCAAATATTGGAATTTTCGGAAAATTTAAAGGTATAGTTGGGGCCACGATATAGCGAGGTCGTAAATTAAACTCTGAAGAATCGGCATCGATTGATGTTGCGGCACTCAAGGCCGTGTGTTGCAGTCTGTTTGAGGGTTCCAACAATAAACGAATGGTAGCATATGATTTGGTACTTCAAGTAGAAAATGGTATTTCATTTACAAATGGAAAATATGTTAATATTAAGCTACACAATCTTTTTGCACTTTCTATCTGTATATAACACGAGCAGGTAAATGAAGATGTTAAAGACCTCAATAAGACCTTTACTTGTAACCGTACTTCCAAAAGCGGCTTCCCCCAGAGGGAGAAACCCTAATTTGTCCTAGCTGCATGCAGTTTTCAGTAAATATATTAGAATCAGTTTGACTTTCGCTGGATACAAGAATTCTTCGTACGGTCCTGACAATGGTTTCAAGTACTTATCTGCTCGTATCTCTGTCAATTTCGGGGTCCCGGCAGCTAAAACATGTTTACTTTGACGTCTGACCGATTTTACGACCTCGCTATATCGTGGCCCCGACTATATGTGTCGGTGTCCCTGAAGAGGTTAAAAATATAATATAAATTTTCACGTTACAGTGATCGTCTACAATTCAGTGATAAATACTTCTATTAATTAAAAATACACAGTATTCCTTGACCCACTTGAAACGAAGGGTTAAAATGTTGCAACACAAAATTACAAGAAATAGTATCTCACGTTTGTCACTTTGCCTAAGATATCTCATACGTAAAATTCTTTCGAAACTCGTTTTTTTTTTCTATCGTTGCTACTTTGTCCAGCCTAATTCACCTGTATCACACCATAGAGCAAACGGAACGGTGTTGAACATGAATATCAGAACAATGCGCGATTTTGCAATCGTTCAAAGCGATCCGTAACACTTGGTAAATTGAACTACGATGTGTACACTAATCTCTAGAGACCTGTCACCCGCTGTATACTCATGTCTTTCGAAACGCGGAGAAAATTATTGTTGACGCAGGACTGCCGATGGCGGTGTATCGTTCAGATATAGTCAAGAGTGGCGGAAGGGACGATGGCCAATACGCGAGAGGAAGAATTATCTACCGAGCAATCATATAAACGCTATACGAGAATATTCACGACACTGATTGACAGCTATTCCCCGGAGCTGAAGTATAATTGCCTCTCGATATTTAGCCGGTGCATACGATCGAACGGCTAATTTCATGCAATCTCGATAGAATTGATCGGATAATAGCCTGGATTATTAAACGTTGGTCGTTCGCCATTCTTTTTAGTAATTTCCTTCTTATCGTGCTGATTTTCTATTATCTCCGCTATTTTCTTTAACTCTTTGGGGCATAGTGGGGTAAAAAGTGTGTCCCACCTTTTCAGTACTTACATATGCACAGTGGGATGTTTTTCATACCATCTTGAAACATCAAGATAACGATAACTTAATCTGTTTTCACAAGTTTCACGGTGAGACCATTTGTCTCGTCTAACAATGAAATATTTAAGCGTTTCTTTTTAAGGGGAAAAGTCCCTATAAACGGCTTAGTTTTTTATCAACTTTTAGGAATACGTTGCAAAGAAACCGATGCGCTAATACTGTCGGAACTTTAAGGGTGCCTTATTTAATATTATAACAAGCAAAAAAAAATTTTTATGACAGTAAAATTATGATAAATACAAAAGAAATAGAGCAGTAAATAGGTTCTTCTTCGAGATGCGAAACGGCGCCGGTTGTAGCATCCCTGGTAGTTATCTGAAAGAGACCAACAACATTCTTTTTCAACGTATTTGACAATTGTAATAAAAGAATTGCATATTTTAAAAATGGCGACACTTTGAACAATTAAGTGTGATTTTCGCGAAAAAGTTGCGCTTTATTTGGTTAAAAATGTGGTTAAAATTAATAATTTGGTTAAACCTTTAGGTTCCTGTTCTAAGGAATCTTGTAAACTAAAAGTGTGTAAAATTTGAAGTTGATTGGTCAAAGAATTTTGGAGTTATCCCCGACGCTAATTTGAAAAACATGGTTTCGAGAAAAACGCGTAAAGGGGCTAGACGAAAAGTAAGTGTGCCTCCGCGATCGGAAGCACGTTGATTCAACAGGCTACAGTATCGATACAGAGTTGAATTTTGGTCTATAACTTGGAGAATATATTTTTGAAATGTTTTCCAAGCGATTTATGGGGAAAAAATGTTTCCGATTTTTCGGTCGATTTATAGGGACTTCTCCCCTTAAGTTTGAATCGTTTTACATAATAATCCACCGTTTATAAATAAAACAAACCTACTTTGCTCCACTTTTTGAAAATAAATTTTCTGCGCAACTAGAGGTCCCTCTTTGGTCTTAAAATCCTGTGTCCCAAAGAGTTAAATAAGCAACCGTAGTTCTTTGTTTTTCGTATATTAGGTTTATTTCTTTGGAAGAGCTTCGAGTATCGCTACTTTTTACTTTTCACTCTTCAGATTTCTTATTTTTTCATTTATGTATTTAAACACCGATACCGCCACACTTGCATTCTCAGTTCCTGTGTATTTTTACGTTTTTTCCATTAACCATCACCGGACAAGTGCCTCTGATCCCTTTGTACTCAAGAAGCTTCACGGTCGTCGTCTAATTTAGTCGAGCAACTTAGTGGCGAGTGACATAATTATTACCGCGGTTACTTTCTTCTTTCCTTTTTCACATTCAAATATAGCTTGGAATATGTAGAAATGGAGCAGTTTCGTTTCGGTAGCAACAAGAATCTTGGCAATATTTAAAAAAATAAACAGTAAAACTGCGTATCCTAATCAGCGTATAATACAACTTCACGAAAACATTTCTATCTGTGACCTGAATACAGTGAAAAATGAGAAAAAAGAAACAAGAAAAGTAGAACTTCTCAATACTACTGAAGAAAAGCCTTTCGAAGTGCTGCCAGAAAAATTTGCCACTTCGCCCATGGTGGGGTTCTCTGCGAATTATTCGAAATACAACGATCTCGGTGAAAAAAATACCAGGTTCAGGTGCGCTCGTGAACAATGTAATACTCCAAGCACACACAAGCCCCACCACAGAGCCAAAAATCCTAGGTAATTGTGCGAAGAGCTACTTAAATTTCTTCATTCTGCAAAATCACAAGAGATTCACACAATCAGCCAATTAAGCTCGCCTCCATCATAAGCCCACACACACACACGTGCGCATAGTGATCCACACGTACAGGAAAATTATACGGAGAGAAGGAACGCGAACACACCGCCTAGTCACGTTTCGTTCGCTTTTGAGCGCTTTTCACCAAGGTACTTACGCAAATCATCTCGCGGATTCTCTGGCAATAATGGCCAGAAAGAATAAACTTAAATTTTTCACCTGGCGCGCATCGTTCCAGAGGTAAAACCATCAAAGCGATTTTATCATGTCTCCCGCTTCCACGCCAATGTTTGCGAGGCCGCGGGCGAGAGAGAACTTTTTAATTGGCTACCCTTAATTAGTTAACCAGCAAAGTCTCGGTAATTATTCTGTTTCTCGCTCCGTTTCCGTACGGTCCAACTCTCTGTCCTCGTCCCGCCGACCTGCTGCTGCTTCATCGCTTTTTCCTCCCTCTGCCCTGCCTGCATGGAGGGAAACCCCCCTTTACCCCTTTTACTCTCATGCCGTATTTTCACTCGAGTTCTTCCTTCTACGCTCCGCGAGTCCGCTCCGGCTACTACGAACATGATCATTCGCTGATATTTACTCAATTTCTTCCACGAAGAAATTGTCATAATACACGCTTGTTACGTCCACAGGGGAAGAATCACTTCCGGTAAATCCCGGTTAAGGATGCTGGACAAATAACGCACACGAGTTTTTCCGCTCGGTACAGGTGAATTTAGGTTATCGCGTATATTTCACACGGTGGAATAATTACAAGTTAAATAACACAGAATTATCGCGTTACCAGTTGTTTCACAGAAACGGTTGGATTATTACTAATAATGCGTCAGCTAGTAAGCAAAAATGAATTGTGTTATATATACGAGAAACACTGCTAGTGAAAATAATGTAATAGACCAGATGTCATCGGACCCATAGGCCTGTAACTGTGTATACCTAAGGGACCTGGGTAAAAGGCTGATGCAGTCCTGGTCTCTTTTTCTCAAGTGGACAACAGACTTTCTGTCGTGCCCTTACGAGTTTTTCATTTTCACTTCGACTGCGATTTTCTAAGCGTTAAGACGGCCTTCCGCGCCAAAGAAAATAAAATACGTTTAAGAGAATTCACAGTGAACATCATTTATTTAACCCATTAATCCAGTAGAAGCAATACGGTTCTTAACGTTTCTTTGAGTTATCGAACATGATCGGGTGTGAGGGAGGAGTTGTTGAAAGTAGGTCCAAGTAGGTATACACTCTGTTTCGAGTATCTTCTTTTTCAGACTATGGAAAATAAGAGAAATATTGGATAAATACAGATTTTCATATTTTTCGCGACAAAATCACGGGAGAAATTTGTGTCTCGGATAGGTCTATCGTAAGGAGATTTTCAGTGCAATAACGAGTGGAGAAAAAGGAAATATTTTTATTTGTTAACTTGCAACTTTACTACGCGTATGATTTACCTTGAAACATGGTTCCGTACACGAGCCAACTTTGCAATCCTTGCAATAATAGCTGTATATTTATAATAACATAATTAACGACAATACCAATTACGTTCGAATTATAAAATGTTGTAAAATTCCACAAACCATCATTGTATACAGCAACGAAAATCTTTCCTCTGTTTTAGAAGGTGGTAGACAGATTGGCCCCCACGCGTGCACGGTTTGTCAGAACATCGTCGAAGGAAACACGCAGAGCAGGACATTGCCACGAAGTCAAGCGTCCCAGTATGGGCTGCGGGAGGACCAGGTCGCACCTGGTGCACGCGTGTGTAATACCTGTAGATGCAAGGCCCTCAGAGGACGATGCATCACGTGTCCGTTGCCCGGCTGTCCGAATTTGAACAACGCCAGCTCGAAAACAAGAGTGAAGAGGTTGCGAGCTTTGCCCGCCAAGTGGCTCGATTTACCAGCGGAACTTCGTGATCCTATCATACAAGAATTTCGTAAGTATCGTTTCCCCAGAAATTTCGCCTCCGCGTTCAGTGATAAAAATATGGAAGAGTAAGAAAATTACTCTTCTCTCTTTTTAATTTTTTTTTTTAATCACACCTTAAAATTTCTCCCAAAACTGACGCGATAATCTTGTATACGTCGCTTCAAGTTTGTTCAGATGCGAAGAAACTGATTTTTATGAAATATCTGCAAATTTTAAAAAATGTCTCGTTATTCTATATTTGCGTCTTTTTCCAAGGAATATTGTTAATCCTGGAAATATGCATATTGTCAAGAAATGGTGAACGAACATAACATTTAATAAAATGATTCGTTGATAAATGTATCACCTGTTCACCGTGTCATTTCTGCTAACTTTTCCAGAAATACCGAGTAACACGACAAAATGTTGCTCGGCCTGTTTCAATCGAATATCTCGTCGATTGGCGCCTCATCTGACCGGTGGTACCGAGGTACCCGAGGATACAGCCGATTCCCTCGCTCGACAATGGACCGACGAGGAACTGGAACAACTGAGAAGAGCCCTTCGAGAACACGGTACCAACTGGTTGAAGGTTGCCGAGCAGATACCAAGTAAAACGAACCACCAGTGTAAGAATTACTATTTCGCCTATCGGAAGAAGCTGAGCCTAGATCAAGTTGTCGCGGAGTACTATCAGTCGTTAGGTGAAGAGAGGCGACCTTGCTTGACGGATGAAGAGGAAAGTGGCAGTAGTACAAGTAGCTGTGATGAACTGGCGGTAAGCTGTTAAAAGGCATTGCGAACAAATCACGTGAAATAGTAACTCGTGATTAATTTCGCGAGACTTAGCGAGTAATAAAAATGCTAGACGATTATAAATTTCTTTAAATTGATAATTATTAGGTAAAGATTACACCGAGGATTACTATACAGGGTGTTTTAATAAAGGAGTGCAAGACACAATTGCATTAGCACAAAGAATCCAATACTGATTGCTGAGACAGACAAAAAGAAAATTTAGTTTTGTAGATTTCTTCATACAGGCCGACTATTTTTACATTGTAATTTTTTTTTTTTTTTTTTGTAGGTCCATGATTCAAGTGATACAGCCAGTGCAGGTAGTCCAGCGAATAATATGTCCAGTGGAACACCAGGAACACCGGGTGCCTCGGCATCCTCGAATCTGTCGATGACCTTTTCGCGATCGACTGACCAGAAACTTGGCGAAAAGTTAGCCGATATCGCTGTGGTATCTTTAGTACCGCCGGTGAGCATAGGTTCATCGCAACAGTCTTCCACCAGTGGAGGTAGCAACGCTGCATCGGCTGGCACTAGAGAAGATTACGATAGTTCTGCCACGGTAAGACCAAGTTTTTATTCGATTCGCGGTCAAGAGGGAGATACTAGAGTAAATTTCAATTATGTAGTGTACATAGCATTCGTGAAAGAAAATATTTTAACACGTTCCTTTTGCCATGTAGAACATCAATGGTTCGTAAACATTTGGTGAAATTATGCACAATTGATTTTGTTCAATATCTTTACTTTTCACGGTCCTTTTTATAATTCTTAGTTTTTATAAAGAAAGACATTAAAGTTTCAAATTCACGAGAGCAAATTGAAACACCAAAGTATAATGTATGCAGGAATGATATTTGAATCTCCGACAGCCAGTGAACATGTTAAAATAATCTCGATGCTTTTTTAAATTTCATTTTCCTTATTTTTTCCTTAGTTAAATAAGAGAGAAGTTTGTATCTTGATAGGACCGTCTGATAGAGGTTCGCTGATTGTTTCAGGAGACGGCGGACGAAGGTCAGGGAGGTACCGATTTAGAGAACAATAGTGTAGTTGTCACGCTGACAACTGCCAACAGTTCGACACCTCTACAGCAACAACACCAGCAGACGCATCAACAAGTTCCACCGCCTTCACATTCGCCACCATCCACCACCAGTAACTCGAATCCCCTAACCGTGAAGGATCTTATGCTCGGTGTCATCGAGATGCAACTGAAACGCAATCCGAATAGTCCGGCTGGTACCGGTGGTTCCTCGGTACCTGTCAATTCTGGAACACCAACGATATCCAGTATACTGAAGACAGATCATAGAAACGATATCACGTTTGTAAGAGAATACAAACCGTCGGCCACTATAGCAAACACTAGTATGCCAAGAGACTCGAATTTAGCTACTTTATCAGTGGTATCTGGCCCTCACCATGGGCACCGTTCTGCTCCTAGTCCTCAGCAAATTGGTGAGTTCAATGGAGAAATATTAACCCTTGGACAGTGGATGGAGTGATAGTCGCACGCATGGCAGATGCCGAATCAAATATGATCCAATACTAAACTCTTTTTTAAGCGTTACATTGTTTAAAATTATACAAATATATTATAATCAAAATAACAAAAAAATATTTATAAGGAGAGGAGAGTCGTGACTCTGTTTCAGAGCTGTTTCAAAGTCATTTTTTTTTAAGCTTTCAATGTTACTGATGTGTGTTGGATATAAATGTATATTTTTTTAGTTTCCCACAATCGTGTAGTGCTTCTTGCTACTTAACAAATACAGTTCGCTCTAGTTTTTACACTTTATACTTTTCTATACTATTTCGTCAACGACAGTAACTATATTCGAAAATTGTATTCTAACAGGTCAAATGCAAGCAACGATTACTCCGTGCCCACCAGTACCATCGAGCAGCCAGTCGTCAACATCAGACATATTACCAAAGGAAGGATTGGTCGTGATGCAAGTACAGCAAGCGCTACGGGAAAGCACAGAGGGTACCCTGGATCTAAGTATCAAAAAACCAAGGCAGCAACAAGAATACAATCATTCCCTGCAAACGCTTCATAAGCCATCAACGGTTACTCTCTATCGGCCAGAACCTCCTCCAGGTGCTTACTATCATCCTCATGCTCATCCAGAACAAGGTCGCGGTGCTAAAAGTCCTTTGGTGTACGCGTCTTCACCACGACCTCAAGCACCTCTTACACCCAAAATGAACAAGGTTGCTGTACCACCGCCACATCCTAAGTTGTCACCCAAGTTAAGCGCTATAGGGACGACGAGTCA
>NW_017100242.1:4621995-4637847 GCF_001263275.1 Habropoda laboriosa
GCACACCTGTATCCAATGCTCGCTACGAGGGTCTCCTCAGACAGATGACTCCGCCAGGAAACCCTGGTAGTAACGCAGGAACACCTAATGTCTCCAGTGGTGCAAGTGCTGTAAATGTTTCCAGTAATCAAGGACCTAAAGAAACGGGATCCATAACTCAGGGTACCCCTGTTCATCCTTTCGCAGTGGATAAGCGTGCGCCAATATATGATTATCATAGAACCATTAGACATTCGCCTGTGACAACGGGTAACATTCCCGGACAAGGTCAGACTCAACCCGGAACGGCTGCGGTGGTGGTGACCCATAGCAATCAGTACAATTCTTATTCAGGACGGCCACCTCCTAGTTACACTATGGAGCAACAATTATCGTCGAGGCAGATTATTATGAATGATTATATAACCAGTCAGCAGATGCACGCGCGTAGTCGAAGTGTTGGCACGTCTGAAGGTAGCAACAAGAATGAGGCACCATCAACGTTGTATTACACCAGCACTCCTCCACCACAGACGCATACGCAGCCTCGGCAGGGAGTGATACAGAGGCACAATCCGCAGAAACCTATGCACTATCCACCACCGCCACCAGGGCTGGAGGCGTTTTCCAGCTTGGTAGACGTTGCTGTACAGCAACCAAGTCTTCCGGTTCCCCATCCACATAGCCATCCTGTATCTGGCAGTAGCAGTCACGAGGGTCTTGGTAAGACCATGGCGGACAGATTATTAGCGGATCGCTATGGAGATAAGCATCGTTTAGCCATGCATCCGGAGCACAGAATGGCTGTGGCTCATCATCATCAGCGAGATAGAGAAAGAGAACGAGAAGAATATATATTACAAAGAGAAAAAGGGATTCAACAGCAGGAACATAGGATGGGTCAGCAGAGAGAAAAGGATGTTCAACATGCTGAACATAGACTGTCGGTACAACAACGAGAGAAGGATATACAGCACACTGATCATCGTCTTACCGTCCATCAACAGAGAGAGAAGGAGATTCATCAACAAATGGCAGTGGCTGCAGCTCAACGCGAGAAAGAACTCCAGGAGCATCGCTTAGCAGTACAACAGCAAAGAGAAAGAGATCTGGCACATTTACAACAGCACCAACAGCAGCAACAGCAACAGCTTCAACAACATATGCAACAGCAACAGAGGATGGAAGCTGAGAGGAGACATATGGTCCAACTGTACAGAGATCAGCAACAGCAGCAGCAGTTGGACAGGGATAGTAGGTTAATAAGCAGTGGATTTACACAATCTTCTAGGCTTCAGCAACCACAACAATCCCAGCAGCAACAACAGCAACAGCAGCAATCATCCTCCAGACAAAGCCAATCCTCCAGTCAGCAGCAAAATGAATCTGCATCTACGTTAACTGCCGCCAGTCTGATAGATGCTATTATAACACACCAAATTAATCAGAGCGTTGAGAATACTAGTGGAAATTCTCAGCCACCTCGACCTGGTGATCGTCTTTTCCAGGTAAATTACAGTTCCTCGTGTTAGTCCTCGTATGGTATAACTTCTTTGGAAAATGTGCATGTACTGTAAAATGCGTTTTATACGATAGAAAACTTTTCAGGGATTTCACCGGGAAGCTCCAGTAGAACCTAACGGAATGGCCCATAGTCCTGCTGGTGAGGGGAACGGTGGCAACAATGGAACGGGGAATGCGAATGGAAACGGAAGTGGAAATAAACCGATCACTCTTGGAGAACACGTTGATCATATTGTTTCTAAAGATTATGGTCCTCCACATTCCTCATATAGATCGTATAGTGGGTAAGTCCTCAGAGATTTATAATATTGTGTAGTATTTGCACATTTGTACATAGCAATGTAAAGAGTGAAGCTGAGCTCTAGGTATACAAACTACCTAAAATAAACAAAAATCTTTTAATAAATATAAGATAAAAAATAAGTCTTTTGGACATTTTTTTTTTTTTTTTTTTACAAATGTCCACCAATCCAGGGGTGTAGATTCACTCCCTAAAGCTATGACAATTTTTTTACACCCTGTATATCGTACTGTTGAAACATCTCCGTAAATAAAATTCCGTTCTCGACTTATAGACGAAAATATTGTATACGTTGGAAAAGAATTATTGTTAATCATTTCTTTTATCATCCCTTTTATCCCACGTTTGGAAAATCCTTGTAACGAATTATGTTCACCTTAAATAGATATCAAATCTCGGAAGATCAGTGGAAAAGACGAAAAGCTAATGAACCTGATTCCGTTAAGGCTGGGGACGAGCGCCAGATAATTCGAGTTACGCAGCAACAATCGCAACAACAACAACAACAACAACAGCAGCAGCAGCATCAACATCAGCAGGCAGCGGCATCAGTAGGAAAGCAACAGTTCCACTCGGTCGAGCCTGTTTCACCACCAGATGCAGGTACCAATCATTACGGACGTCGCCTATACGAAACAACCACTGCCACATCGACTTCCGGAACTCATTCTAACAAGCCGCACCTGTCGCCCCTGGATTATGTTAAGAATAAGATCGTAGAAGTGATGCGTACATCTGAGGATGACAAAGGTGGTAGCACAGCCGACAGAAACGGTGGGAACGTGACAAGCGGTGAAAAAGACGAAAAAATTGTAGGAAACGTTGAAAGTCCCTCGAGTGGAGAGATGATGGTCGACGAGACACCGAATCAAACTCCACAACCACCCGCGCCAGCACCCACCACCACCTTTTATCCGTTCAGTGCGCTAGGCGTGCATACTGGTCCGCCGCCAGCGCCACCACCTCCAACTTCTGGATCCACCTCTGTCAAGTCCGAACAGATGCAAGCCGAGCCGGCGCCGTTGCTTTCCGCGCAGTATGAGCCACTATCTGACGAGGATTGATAGTCTAATAATTTTTGCAACGTGTACTGTTCAACACGCTGTGACAATGTTTTTCTTAGGGTATTTATGCGATTTGTTTATGCTCGACGAAAGTCTCATGCAGACGACGATAACGAATATCGAACGTTTCACGATTACCAATAATTTTGCGGGCGTTAGCCATTGCGTTCTTACTGGTCGTGTCCTAATAGTTTATCCGATAATCGAATCCTAGGGGTTCTCTTCTTTCGTTTCGTTCGTTTCTTACACTTACACTTCCCCCCCCCCTTTTTTTTTACCATGAACTCTATCGTATTTCGAAATGGAGATTATAGTACGATGTTTTTAAAATAGAGTTTATTATTTTATTAATTTCATATTCCGTCATTGTATTCTTTTAGTCGAAGATCGTTTCCGTACTGTCTATGTGTTATGTAAACGTGGTCGTTTTACGGAAGCATTACTGTTTTTTAATGCTCGTTCAGCGCACGAGAAACAATAGCAGCGTAATTTTAATTGATAATTGATATTTTTTTTTACGCATTACTTATCTTCCGCGCTAATATGTACGTAAACGTTGTGTATAATTATCTGCTAGATTAAATATAATTATTTCCGTCTTCACCGCCATTTTTTTTTCGTTTTTTAAGGAAACGCTTTTTTTAGATATTGTTCGCTTATAATTTATCCACGTTGATTAAAAAGGTACGAGGAATAACGTTTTAATTTTAAAACGACACAGAACAATCTGTACAGATTAGTTGTGAAATTATTAAATCTCTGTACGGTATTGCACAGATATCGTCGTGATATTTAATTTTTTAATGTATACGAAACAATGCAAAAGCAAAGGAATGAAACAAATGTTGTTTTTCGTATTTTTAATGTGTTCGAATATTCTGAAAAACGCGTTTATTATTCGTTTTTTTCCAGACGGATATCGTTATGCGTTTCTTCTTACAAGAAGAAAAGTGTTCATTATGCACAAGTTTTCGATCCTTTTCGGAGCATGGCTCGAAAAAAAGCATTATCGCATGGTATCGACCTGTGGAACGTCCAGGCTAGCCCAAGATCACAATGGAGACGCCTTTTTGTACATAATGAATGAAACATAATCGTTAAACGATGATATAACGCTAAAAAGGCATATGTGTTTTTATTTGGAATGAGTCTGTGATGTATCTGGAATTTAAAAAATGCTTCAACTGTTATACCAGTGCGAAGAAAGTAGCCCCGAGTTTGGCAGGGAGTCAGTATGGCATACGTGTAAGAGACATGTAGAACACATTCTTACACACATGGACAGTGCATTATCTTACCGAGATCAATTTAAATGTTCTCTCCTTGGTGAAATGGGTTTTAAACAAAACAACAAAAAAGGTGTAATTCTAAGTGTTGTACATAGTACACAATATTAATTTCTAAGTTGAACAAGTAGATATATGATAGCTAGTTTAATCGTATGCTATATTGTAAGTATCTAGACTTAGCATAAGTGACGTAGCTAGCATTTAGGGATTAGACGCTATGAACTGACTAGGGAAATAACTTCCCAAACTACGTTCTCTTATTAATAAAAACGAAAAAAAGAAAACGTATGCAGGCGATTAAATGAATGATGGTAAAATCATCATTCGTCAAACGAATGGATGTGAATATTATTTTATTTGATTGAAATTATAGAACCCAAATGTACGCTCTGACTATCAAGAAACAAACAAAAAATATATTATGCAGTTACACACATACAACACATGTCACACTACATAAGTACGCGCATAAGGCAACATGCATATACATACATTGTACGTACATATGTGTACCCATCAAGAATTTCTATATAGCCTAATTTTATATTTATATGCAAACGTAAGTTGAACCGTGTGATTTGCTCTTTCGTTTAATCGTGTAACACTCGAAACGAGCGTTGGTTCTCTCGACATAAGAAAATTTGAGCTTTTTATTGCAACATTTGCTGCACTGTAAGTCGCTCCTACCAAAATATTAGGACAAATATGTACACACACACACACACACACACGCATGTGCCATGTATGTGTGTATATGACCATTATACCACATATCTCACACACACGTACACTCACACTCACAGTACATACCGCGCGTGCCCGCGTGTGTGTGTTTTCTTATACTTTATTTCATTATGCACTTTTGTATGTCGAGCTCACCGAGCTCTGCAGAAAAGCACATTCAGTCGGACAATGCGAGTGCCTCCGCACTTTCGCGCGAACTGTTCTAAAATAAGCACGTTTTGATTTCTCATATTGTGGACAGTGGTAACATCTTCATTTCATTGTTTTTTTTTTTCTCACGAGGGTCATATCGAAAGGGCGTCCAGTTATGTACAATCTGTACACGTGTGTATACGTATTTAATAGAGTTCGAATCGTAAAGTCGGTAAAATAAAGTTCATTTGCATATATATATACAGGGTATTTGGCAACAGTTGGTAGAAAATTAAAGAGATTCTACAAGCTAGACTAAGACGAAAATCTAGAATAAAAAATTGCGTAGGAGGCTTCGTTTTTTAGTTATTAACAATTAAAGATATCGCAGGTAAATTCATCGACCATGTGTCGTTTGTTTTGAGAGTCACTGCGCTCTCCGTGTCTTGACCTACCTTATACTGGCTAGTGTCAGGAGTTTTTCTCAGCCACAGGTATATCTTTAATTGTTAATATCTAAAACATGAAGCATCAAACACAATTGTTTTTATTCTTGATTTTAATTTTATTCTGACTTGCAGAATCACCCCTTAAATTTTCTACCAATTATTGTCTCACACCCTATATACACAGATTGAGTCACATAACATATCCACCCCGAATAAGTTCTGAAGTATGTGTTCTACAAAAAAGTGTTTTATATAAAAACTGCACGGTATTGAAAGGAACATATTGATGCTGAAATAGTTTTTCTAGATAACCTATTCGTTTAAAGGACATCAAGATGACCTTGAATTTTTTAAATGGAATACGTACCTTTTTATGTCAAAATTTGAGCAGTGATTTTCTATAAAAAAAACTTATAAAATACAAACAGAAATAAAATAATAATTTATGTAAAATTATAAATTATTTGAATTTTCTATAAATTATACGATTATTAGAGAGAAAAATTAAAATCAAACTATAGAATGGTAAAGAAGTGGACAATTTCTGTCCTTAATTAACAGATCGCAGAGGTGTATGGAAATCAACGGGCATCACTTTAAGCACCTACTGTAACTAAGGTAAGTAGTGAGACCATGAACGTTTTTGGAAATATCTCGTTAATTTTGAGGTTTACGACAAATGAAGCTTAATACTTTTTTATAAAAAAATTCATTGTTCTTTTAAATTTCGTTACAAAATGGTACGCATTCTATTTAAAATATTGAAGGTCACCTTGATATCTCGTAAACAAATAGGTTATTTGAAAAAAACCGCTTCAACATCGTATATTCAATTCGATATTGTACAATTTCTATGTAAAATACTTTTTTGTAAAGCATGTACTTCAGAAATTACTCGAGGTAGACAAATTACTATGTATGTATATATTTATATATATATGCATGCATGGATGTGTGCCTGTATACGACACATGATTGCTTCAGTGTACCGGACAATGTCCAACAATAAATATCTCGAAACCAGTGTTACAAAAAGATCTTGAAAAGCTTCCTTGACACGATCACAAGTCCATAAAATAATAATTTTCAAAATTCGCAAACTTTAGTATATCGATATTTTCTTGATCGTTTTTTCTAGCGTTTATTATTGTTTCAAAAAACCAAAAAAAAAAAAAACGGTTAGGTTTTCCTATAAAGCGTTCGTATTAACTTAGCACAAGAGATTTTCCTTAGTGTATAATGAACAGCCAACAATGGTATCGAGACAGAGGATTGTGAATTCGTCATTTATCTCTCGCAGGTTGCACGTTACCGTCGTTCATCTCTAGAGAATGAAAGAGAGTATGAGCGAAAAGGGTGAGAGAGAGAGAGAGAGAGAGAGAGAGAGAGAGAGAGAGAGAGAGATAGAAATTGAGCAAAACAAATCGTTTAATAAACCGTGTCTGTAAATAAACGAACTATTAACCTTCGCTTCGCCAATTGTCTCACGTTACAAGATTTCTTAGTGTTTTTTCTAACTTGTGACTTCGAAAAAGAATCTTGCATTCTACGTCGCGATTTTTATATGTTTTTAAATGAAAACATAAAAGGAGTCTCTAAAAATCTGAAACGTTAAGCAAACACACGTGATTACGGATACATCCACCACGCCGACATGTCCTTTCTCGTGGCTGTTGTGGTTAGTATATAGTCGCTTCGATCGAATAATTACGTTACGTTAGCCTGTTACGAAATGTTTGATAATGGTCGCCATCATTATTATCGTCCTTTAACATTCGGCACGTTATCATTATCACAGTGTCCCGTCGTAGTGGTTCGTGTTATTTTGTTCGATTTTGAAATCGTGAATATCGAAGAGAAACAGAGTAACGATTAGAAGCAAGTCTCCCGCGCATATTAGCCCTGTAAGGTAAATAACCGTAACGCCGTTGAAGTAACGTCTGTTTGTAAAAATATCAATCAGAGGGCGTCTTTTCAGTATTATTTCGATAATCTGTTTGTCCTAACGTGGGAAAGGTAGTCGAATGAAATTTAAAAGGGACACCATCTAAGGATAAAATTAATGTATACATGCATACGTATTATACACTTGTATAGATGAAATTTCTTGCGAAAGACGCGATAGGAATTTAACAAAGCTTTACACAAGCTTTGCAATACGTCGTAATATGTTTAAAGTAAGGAAAACACGAGAAAGGTTTTCAAAATTTTACAAAATCGAAGTCTCGAAGAATGTCCATGTTTAAATGCTTCCAGTAAATTAACGAAAGAAACATTTGGAGGATTATGACGAAACGAACAAATGAAAAGGTATAGTGTGTGACAGACAGTAATAGTGTAATACTTTCCGAATAGTGTCTTTGGCACTTCTCTACCTCCTTCCTGTGAACAATTAGGCGATGAGACACTTTTCTCACCCGTTATATTGTCGAACTTCTTAACCAGCGTCCCTAACTTGCTATCATTTCGATCGCAACAAAAAGGAAGTGTTAAAATACATGTCGCGTCGAAATATATATATATATATAGAGGAAATTTATGAGGAAGAAAATTGTGAACATCTTTTGCTCTATACTTCGATTTTTGTACATACGATACAACTTGATAGTGATCATGTGGTGCAAATATCTTTTCAGGATTAACGTTTACTCAGATTAAATCCGGGTGGTACTCCCAGACGTCAATGATGGAACGAGTACACGTGTTACAGGCAGGAAAGCGAATTAGAAAGAGAAGTGCGTCTACGGCAGCCCTTTTTTTTAAGGTATTTCATAGCATCGTAAGGCATCATTGATGAAGATATAAATATACACACGCGCGCGCGCACACATACACACAAACACAAAAAAGATACGAATATATTGCTGATACGACAGGCAAAATACATCTAGACTATTCTATAGACTAGAAATGACGTAAGGTATCGGTAAAACGTGTGTGTATGTACCTACTCGTTTGTAACTTGAAGGAAGATCGATATCTATTGTTCGATCTCTCTTACGCAAGAAGTTTGTACATAGGCAAAACAAAACGAAGTGAAATAAAACACTCCGAGGTACTCAGCTCCCTCCTAAAAATATAAAAAAAAAAATATTGTATAATAATAATAATAATATTAATATTAATAATAATATAATAACGATGATGACGATGACGACGACGACGATGATGATCATGATGATGATGATGATGATGAGAATGAGGATGAGAAGGAAAGAATGACGACGACGACACCGATGATGATAATGATGGTGGTAGTGGTGATGATATGATGATGATGATGATGATGATGACGATGACGATGACAATGACAATGCATATGGTACGGTCACGCGAAACGCGAGAAGGTAACAATCGGGATTTAAAAGAAGAAGAAAAAACGAAAAAGAAACAAAAAGAGAAATAAGTGAAATAATAATAATAATAATTAAACAAGAAAGAAGTCTAAGAAGCGATATTACCTACGAACCCGCTATTAATGCGATTAATTCAATTAAATTAACTACAATTAATAGCGAGCGAGAGCATACCACGCCTACAGTAAACTACAGGTGTAGCATACACGATAATATTATTATCAAAGCAGTTCAATGTAAATTGTTATTTTTGTTGAAATAAAAATCACCTCCGTTATGATAATGAGCACCTCTTTTGACTCTTGTCTCTGACTGCGTATTTGTTTTCTAGCCGAGCCTGGATGATATTACAGAGCGTACATGAGAATAAAGAAATACATTCGGTATCGTATGAAATTTAGCTGCTGGTAAAGTTCCGATGTTCCATCGAAGGGTAACAAAGATTTTACTTCCGGGATCGGTCACTGGTGGCCTATGTATACTTGGTGGAAGAGCTATAGGCGAGGTCGTAGAACCAGGCAGGGGCAAAAGGACGTGAAATTCGATCGCCGGAACATCAGTTTGTGTGAGATAAGGTGCTGGAGACTTATTCAGAACCGTACGAAGTCAACGACTGGAGGAGACATTAATCCTGTCCACTGGAAAATCCCACAGAGCAGGCTTTGCTATGAATTTACGAATTTCTGCGAGTAGGCAGATTTAATGTTTAACTTATGACTGTTGCTCGTAAAGTCTCTCAGGATCGTTTACGGCGCCGTATGTCACACTTTTTTTCTCCACGATGGTAAGCTGCTGGACATGTGTCGTGTTTGTTTTGAGAATCACTGGGTTCCCCATACTTGTGTTAGCAGTTTTGCTAGACTACAGGGATATCTTAAATTGTTGATAACTAAAAAACGAAGCCTCAAACGCAATTTTTGTATTCTTGGATTTCATCTTACTCTGACTTGTAGAATCACACCTGAAATTTTCTACCAACAGCTGCTGAACACCCTGTATATTAAACATTTCAATCAGCTGCACTTCGTTAATTTAACGTACAGCCTACCGAAAATATATCGTCGTGCTTTGTTTTTTCGCCCACCTCGCGTTAACTTAAGAACCGCCCACTTCCCTTCTGAGTAAAGACGGGCTGAAAGTACGCTGGAAGGGTATTGACGACGTTAATTAAATACACTGATCTTGGTTCTGGGAAATATTTAGGATCAGCCAATCAGTGTACATCTAGTTTTAGGGTGCTAGAATCATTTCTCAGACAACAAATTGCCGATGTACGACTTATGATCGACTTTCCTCATTAACTTCGAGCCAAAATTAAGTAGCGAAACTCGACCATTTCTCAGCCATGCCAGAAAACTTCGAAAATTGCGAAAAAACAGCGTCGAGAATGCACCAAAGCAGCATTTTTTATTAATTTATTCAAGTGTTTATTTTATTTGCAAGTACATCAATTGAAGAACTAACAATTGCAAGCAGGATACTAGTTGGAAATTGTTTATACCTTTTATTTAACGTTTGAAAATTAATGTTCTTTTTGTGTAAATTAGAAATGGAACATTCAGGCCACCACAGGAATTAAGGAAAGGAGTCAACTTTAGGAAAATTGTTGAAATGCAATTATTTATCAAAAAATCAATTATTTGTTGTAAAATAACTGTACAAAATGTATTTTACAAAAGGCTACAATAAACACGTATTGTTTTGTAGCATTTTACAGTCTATTCATTTCTTTAAATAATATTGTATTACAAAATTAAATTAATTAAGTCCCGATATCGTTAAGAACGCGTAATAATCGACAAAAATTGAAAGAATCCAAAAGTTTAACCTAATATATATTATATGTACCATCAGTAGTCGTGCTTCCCACGAAGAATAACTCGTCCAGGTATTTAGCAATACAGAAACGAGTAAGGCAGTGAAAAGGAATACGGGTAGACAAGGATAGCACTAGAGTAATAAGTTAGACAAGGACAGAAAAAATTTCAAAACGAAACTAACGCCATCTCGCGTTTGGTGACGGGAACTACGATTTTTTAATAGGAACACAGAATACTAACAGAGGTATTAGACAAGGACAGCACTAGTGTGCGAGAAGGACAGAGAGAAAACGCTTCCTATTGGCTGGCGGGCCTCCCTACTCCACCTCACACGGGCTAATCAAGTCGGTCAGGGAAGAATCATTAATAACTCAATAATTAGGATGATTTTGTGAACTTTTAGAACTGAAGAATGAAGTGTGGACCTTTAGCAACTTTCTCATATAATTTTTAATGCATTAGACCCTTTCAATAATTAGTTATTAACAATTTTAGAACGTGATGTCGGGAACGATACCGCATACCGTCAAGTAACTTTACGGTTTTTCAATAATTTCGTAGCTTTCTACTAAATTCTCATGCAACTAACTGTAGTTGTCTTCAAGGTAACTCTTTTGGCTATATTCCCATATCATTTACATTAACATATCATTTGTGGTTTGATAGTTATTTAACATTATTTGGGAGAGTATTACACCCGTCGCATTCAAACGTAACACATTTTCGTTAATTTAGTAGAAACGCATGATTAATTATACACTTTCAAGCATGCAGAATGTAGAATGGGCTTTTCTTTATATTCTGCAATTAGTTTCGTAGTCGTAAGTTGTGTGATTTATTAGATATTAGCAATTGTTTATAACAGTTGACTATACACGAGTTCGATGTATAGGGAACTCTCTCATATAATGTTTAATAACTCCTAAACTAAAGAGAATATGTTAACAAAAATTATATGGGAATGTAGCTAAAGGAGTTGCCTTTCAGAAGCGTATAGTTAGTTTCATGTGACTTTAGTAGAAAGCTACAAAATTATTGAAAAACCGTAAAGTTACTTGACGGTATGCGGTATCGTTCCCGACATCACGTTCTAAAATTGTTAATAACTAATTATTGAAAGGGTCTAATGCATTAAAAATTATATGAGAAAGTTGCTAAAGGTCCACACTTCATTCTTCAGTTCTAAAAGTTCACAAAATCATCCTAATTATTGAGTTATTAATGATTCTTCCCTGACCGACTTGATTAGCCCGTGTGAGGTGGAGTAGGGCGGCCCGCCAGCCAATAGGAAGCGTTTTCTCTCTGTCCTTCTCGCACACTAGTGCTATCCTTGTCTAATACCTCTGTTAGTATTCTGTGTTACTATTAAAAAATCGTAGTTCCCGTCACCAAACGCGAGATGGCGTTAGTTTCGTTTTGAAATTTTTTTTTTCTGTCCTTGTCTATCCCTATTCCGTTCCTTGTCTAACTCGTTTCTTTAGTGCTATCCGTGTCTGCCGGAATTCGTTTCCTTGTCTCTCTTCGCTATTGCTATCCTGGTCATCCCTATTATATTTAATTGATACCTGTAATCAATTTTTAATTGTTTCAACAGAACTAATAATGTAGATAGTAATATATAGCTTCTGGCTTATTTTCAAATACTTTAATTATAGAATAGTTAGTGTTTCTTAATTATTTGACATAATAAATAAATTTGTTACATGATTTAAATTAATAAAACAACTATATTTATTAACTTTACATTGATTTCACAGTCGCATGTAGTAGATTAGTTAGAAATCTTTTTACAAATAATTTTATTGAAAATTAAAAAATTAATCAACATCAGAGGAAATGAAGAAATGCAATTATTTATAAAAAAATCAGTGATTTATTGTGAGATAACTGTACAAAATGTACTTACGATACATTATACAGGTAATTATACATTTTATATTAATTAATATTTGTACGCATTTTTTTAGTTCATATTTGGCATTTATTATAAAACTTACATATACAAGATAATGCATAAGAAGCACTTACATGTGAAAAATTATATAAATTCGATTAACAGATAAAGTTGAGGTTCCTTGGTAAATTATTATTATTCGATAATATTCGTTGTAATAGTGCGTTTTTTCGATACACAAATTACCCTGTATCTAGAGATCATCTCTTTACAACTACCATGTAAAATATACTTTTTTCAACAATTTATGTTCTTTATGATATAGTCCTTAAATTAACAGTACATTTTAATATTTTGTAAAATTACTTATGTCAAGATATTTTAAGAATTCTTTGCTCATTCTTATAGTAAGACATACTCAGTAAAATAGAGTGTTTCGCTTTTTTGTTTTGCTAAATTGTTTTAAATGAATTTAAAATTGCAATATAAAAAAATGTTACATCTGTAAAAAAAGGAACAAGTAATTGACAGTTTTTGTGTAACTTACTTTCTTTCTTTTGATTATATATGTTACTTATTTTGAATACTTTATTACTTAATAGTAATTTACTTTATTTCGAATCTATTATTTCAGTATGAAAGTATAAGAATAAAAAACTTACATTACCTTTCATGCTTGGTATTGCATTGTTTGATACTGTCTTCCCCCCTTTGTGCATATTTTTTAGGAGTTTAAATCTTAAGTATATACTGACAACGTCTATTATACATAATAAAAATAAAATAAATTACAAAAATTAAGATAAAAAAAAGGAATAAATTTAAAATTTCATTCAATGAAACTTAAAAAACGAATACTTATAATTTCTTTGCATATACTGATCTTAATAATTACATTAAATAATAATAGAATATTATTGTCGTGACAAATTTAAATAATAAAACTATAAATCTAATTTAATTAAAATGATAATTAACACTAATACTAACGCTACTGTTTCGATGTACCTCACGATTATCTTCTAAAACATAGTTTTTGTATTTATCATGTACTTGCCAAAATTTAAAATAATTACAATATGAATTGAACTTGTTATGAAGTATTTTACATCAAAATCTTCGTTTTTTTTTTTACGCTAAAATAGAAGTGTTGCACTCTAAATAAATCTTAAAAATTTAATATTACAACAGCACAATTTTGTGTATTTGACAGTTAGATTCACCTTTAAATTTGAAAGGCACTTGTCATTTTTAATGTTTTTCTTATTCTACTTTATTAAACTGACTTTTTGCAAATTTGTATTGAAATATATATTTTTATTTTTATAAGGGCCAAAATATTTGTGAACTTTGCAATTGAATTTTCAAGTTTATAGATAGTGAGGTTTTATATGTCTTATATATATATAGTCAAATTACTTCTGTAACACATTAGTTGTTTGCAAATCAGGTACATGACATAATGAATTATAAATACATGATACAATGAAATGCAGTACATTATGACAAAAAAATTATGGAAATCTTCAAGAATAATTTCACACCAATAATACTTCACACAGTAATAATAAAAGTTGCTTCTTCATAATTAAATGCTGAGTAATCAAATATTATATTAGTGTATTGTATTCAGATATTCAGAAGATTGCACTATCAAAGTAACTTTTTCTATACCATAGTTTTTATTTTACGTTTAGTGTAAGGCAACACTTAGAAATAGTATATAACATTCCTATGTGTGGGACATAAGAAAGGAAGGCTTTATGTTTAAATTAATGTAACTTTGACATTATTACACTATTATGAAAAGTATATTATAGTTAAAAATGTGTATTTTAAGTGTTATCCTACAAACTTTATTTTGATTTCTTGTTGGCTCTCTTTTCATAAATTACCTTTGAACAACTGTTGCCTATGATAATTATCACCACAAAAATAATTCTTATTGTTATATTTCTAGAGAAAATGAAATAGTAAAAAAATTATATTACATCTTTTCCTTTAACACAGAATATTATCAAGGATAAAAATGTTTATATCATCTTTAATAGTTATTTTTTGTGCAACATAGAAACCTTCTATATCACAACATAATATATTAATATTTGTTTCAAATAAATTGTGCTTATATTTGCACCTTAATTCGTTTAACTGCTTTCATAAAAAAAAACTTTTACTCGTTTGTGCTGATATAGTGGCAAGATTGCAAACTCCAGTTGCCAAAAAAGGCAGCATCAAAAAATAAATATATTAAATTTAACTAATGTAACTAGTCATAGTAAGTATATAAAATATTCCATAAAATAGCAGCTGTCATAAGTGCAGTGTATGTAATAATACTGGCCCACCATACAACTTTTTCCCATGTTTTTACTTCAAGATTACGAAGTACATTTATGCCTACAAGTAGGCCTGCAATGGCACCAGCAAAATGAGCAACATAGCCAACTTGATCATTGGTATCTAGTACATAACGATTATATATCGCTTGACTAATGTCAACAACTGTCACAACAAGGAATACTAATAATTGTAATATAGCAAATTCCATTTGTGACCAATTCATTACAATAGTTGCTACATGAGCAGTAATTAATGCATATACACCACCTGAAGCACCTGCTAAATATACTCCAGGATCTGACACAGAGGTACCAAGAGAACCTGCTACAACACCTGCTATATATATAGTTAATACTCTCCACCATTTGTGCACCATTTCCAATGGAATACCCAACATTATTTGCACAAGTAGATTTACTACCAGGTGAAATACTCTGTGCAAAATGACGTTTTTAATTACTTTATCATATAAAGATTCTTTATGTTTACTAATACAGTGAAAAAATATACATACCCCACATGTACAAACATGTATGTTAAATACCTCCATGCTTGATATCTTTTGTGTGGATTATAAATAAATAATGTAGCTGCTGGTCCTTCAACAGAAGGTGATTTATATACAATCACATCATATAAAAATAGAATAATTTCTAGTATGGATATAATTATCATTGCCAATGCTGGAGGTCTGCAAGTATATTCTTCTTCATATTGTCCATCAGGAAAGTCTGTAGATAGTGCTACTTGAAAGGTACTAGGTCTTTGTGGAACCATAGACTGTACATATCGTTGTACAAGGTGACCAAAAACACCTTGCATATCTTTCCTGTGAATCTAAAAAAGAATTAACTGTTACATATATATTTACTCAAAGAAACTACATTATAAGGACTTTAAAATTATTTCTTGTTAAATGCATAATATAAAGCTGGTTAAATAAAAAAAATTTATTAC
>NW_017100242.1:4637902-4642403 GCF_001263275.1 Habropoda laboriosa
ATCTTAAATTAAAGCAAGACTGCAAGAAACATAATAATAGTAGAAATGAAAATACCATAGCTATAAATTCTGGATAATCTAAATATCCAGAATCATCTAAATCTGCCTTACGCATAATGATGTGGACAACTCTGGTTGGAATATCATTCGAATAAGCTGAACTGCGTATCATAGCTCTCAATTCTTGATATGAGATTTTTCCATCTCCATCAAGATCATATTTTTCAAATATAGCTTTCCAATGCTGCAATACAGGAATTGTTATGTTATGTATATGAATAAACCTTTTATTAAATTTATAATATATAATATCTATAAAGGTTATAAGAAATTGGTAATGAAAATGAACACATAACATCAATCCTTACAGAATTATTATATTGCAATGGTATTGTTATACCAGACTCTCCTTCTTGATTAGTTGACATTCTTATCAGTTTGAAACCTCTGTAACATACACATAGAATAAAACTACATAATATGTAGTTATATATAGTATATTACATAAAATAATGTCATAATTATTCACAAACTATATTACACTTTCTGCAATTCTTTCAACTAAAGAAAAGCTAAATCCATATATCATGAAGCAGTTCATTATTATTATAATTACTAAGAAAAATCATACGAAATAAAAAAGGAAGAATATACATCAAAATTTTAATTTACTATACCTATATTTGATATATATCGGTAAAATGGATATCGGCTATGCAAATAATGCTAATTATGCCTATTTAGTGATCACGCAGGTACATGCGTGAACAATGAAACCGCTTCGTTGACTGATTGTTACGAATAGATTAGTTCTTACTTAACATTCTTCATACAAATGACACACATTTATTTTATCTTATCAGATCGATATTTTATCCGGAAAATTGCCAAAGGAAACTTACGCAGCACCGACGACAAATATTTAATCAGAAATGTATTCTACATCCGCGTGATGTACACTATATGTAAGCACATTTTATTTATTTCGGAAGAAGCATTGACCTTAATACCTGCAGGGTCGATGAAAAATCTTATCGGTAACGAAATTACTTAGATTATCTCCGAACGAAATTCTTCATTACTATAATCAACAAATTATAATATATAGATTTGTATCATCAGATATAATAGAATAGACTGAAAAACCGTGCAGCTGAAAGTCGCTCGCGTCACAACAGGTGAACTAAAACGGCCAAGCATCGCACGAATAGAAAGTATATACTGCAAGATGTTGCGGTCTGTAGTAAAATGTTGTAATTGTACCTTTACCGATTGTCGACACGGTCCTCCAACTTCGTTCGTCACGTTTCCTACCTGTTTAGTGGTTATTGTGATTTAAAGAATAAAAATAATTACACGATTCATGGATTAAATGATTGTTTTATTTTACTTTATTATAAATAAATACAATTTAATATCTAAGATAATAAATGGATAAAATTAGTGCATTCATAGGAGTAAGAATTTTTATGTTTGGTAGTTGCAATATGATATCAAAGAAATTGCAATTCATGTGTATGGTCGTAGTAGTAAAGAAAAATTTACCTTGACGATTCGTTTAATTTTCTTAGTGAATCATTAAAACCGCGCATACGTATGTACATTAGATAACTTGATACACGTAGGGTTGCTTTCATCAAAGAGTTATCAATAATATACAGAACTTTATCTAATACTGACAAATTTTTAAAGTAAAACATAACGTACGAACATTTATGAAAAGACTGCATTATAACAAGTATCATAAATTTATATTGAATTGTATCAAAATTTTACACGAACCAAAAGTTTCTAAAAACAATATGAAATTTTGAAAACATTTACGAAAATGTTAGGAATTATTTATGCAAACCTTTTTTGGCATGGTTTACATATCCTAATATTTTATTATTTTGTCATAAATACATATCTTTACCTTTAAAATAAAAAATCTTTTTATCTTTCTGTTATTACACAAATAATTATTGCACAAAACATAAATAAAACTTAAACTGATGAATTATTAAAATTTGTATGCACAATTATTTGTATCAATGATGCTAATGTAATCTAAAGCAGATATATTTTATTTAATATTAAACCATTACATAGATAATAATAATTGACATTATTGAAATAATTGAAATTATTTCTTTATTTACAACATTTGCTACAATTTAGTATAGAAAATGTATAATTTACATCTCTGTTAATATTTCTACATTTGTCGAAATATTGTCGTTTTTATGCACTACCTATCAGTGATACCTTGTAAAAAGCTGACTTAACAGGATGTATGCCTCACGCCTACGTTTCATTCTTAATTTAAAAACAATTTATTAAGATTACATATAGGGACAATGTATAACGGAACGTGCAATGCAGGTGAAATTCTGAAAACCGCGTCTGTATGTCACACCAGTTACTAAGCAACAGGAGAATCCACAAACAATGCATTCGTACGCGATTGTCGACAGTTTTCTACAGTTTCTTTTTTTAACTAGTACTTAAATGTACTTCCTTTCGAATCAGTTCCCTATCAAACAATAGATACGTTCAATAGTGAAAGAAATGTCAAATAAAATACGGAAAACAAAAATAACCGCTAACTACAAAGTTAAAGAACCTATAAATAACTTTAAAATAAGGTAAAACATATTTCAATGTATGATTCATCGTTAAAACGGAAAATTTAACTAGTAACGAAAAATTTGTAAAGTTCTTCGTATTATTCGTTCTTCTATTCTGTTGGAAGTACATATTGTATGTAATATGATTAACTTCGATCGCTGAAACAACATCACCGTTTTGCCGCCGAAACTCGTGGCAGATGTGTCGATAGAATTAGATCTCGGCCATCTGGCAGAGATTGTTTCTACCTTCTAAATTGTATTTTTCTTCTGTGCATTTATTATTTCAGAGTCAAAATCGTACAGCAAAGGTCTTTACTTGTAGAACTGCTCGAGAACGAAGGGGATACGAGGGACTCGAATTTTCTTGAAGAAGAAGACCGTACTTTTAACTGGCAGGAAAAAGTATTCAGTCCATTCGAACTAAGTTTTTACAGCGAAGAAAAAAATTGCCTGAGTGAATGTCAGAAGGAATATTATCGACAAATCAAAGAGAAGGATATTCAGGGTTCTCAACTGTACACTTATACACAAAACGACTTGTACTATGCGGAAAAGGAACTGTTAACGAAACCTTATACAACGAAATTGATGATCAGAAACCAAGCTGCATTGCCGGCCTTGCAAAATCGTAAACCTTTCCTTGAAAGGTACAATAAAACGGTAGTAGATGATGCACCTAGTGAAACAAGGATTCGAGCGAATCATTATCTTTACATGGACTCCTCTGTGATGTATGTCATGGTTGATTTATCTCAACGAGATAAAGCCTTGGCAAGCTCTGACAAGGATGTGGAAACGGTGTTGTGTGTCATTATATATGACAAATCGCACAAAATTTTGTCAGTTAATCCCGATTTTACGAACGACCGTTATTACACTATCACGAATTCCAGCGGTATCCAATTTAATTATTGGATTGAGCATGTTTCCGAGAAGCAGTCGTCATTGGAATTACAGCAACAACAAAACGAATCACGACGGGTAGGTATATATGTGACTCGTGTTCTTATTTTATCATTATAAACCGGTTTTATACGTTTCGACTTATAATCGTTTTCTTTTTATTTTTTACTATATCCCAAATATTTAAAAAAAATGTATATATTACCACTTCCTATTTGAAATTGATAATGGATAGAATTTCTTATAATTGAGTTGGTTTCGAAAGTATATGACATTTAATCGATCAATTGATAAATGTTACAATTAAATTTAAATAATATTATGAGAAATTATTCATATTAAATTATCAACTTTTTGTAAAAAAAGTATAATAAAATGTAATACGTACCCTACATAGGAGATTTCTGAGATTTGTCTCATCATTCTCTGCGGATAGAACATGTTTCCAGAAGTCAACGAAAATTTGTTACCAACACCAATAATTTTTCATTACTGTGTATTCACATGTGTCACATTAAATTGATTTTAGTTATTTTATTTTGCACTTCGTTAAAACACCCTCGGAAAATGTGAATATTTTCATATTTCGTTGTATATTTTCAATCATTTTATTATTATTTTATTATTAAATGTCAAGTATTATGAAAATTTATGAATTATTTAAAATATATCGAATAAGAGTAACGAATGAAAAACCATGTTAATCGGTGTGGTCTCAAACTCTACTGAATCCTGTAGCAGTGAATGGCTGCTTAGGCACCTCCATTTATCTCAGCCTACATACGTATACGTAACGCACTTACATCTGCATGCATCTGCATTGTATACGCGCACGGTGGAATACAAATATAATACTATATAAATACAAACAATACTGTCATCTGAACAGAAATGTAATTTTCACACAATTTCGGACTATCATGATTGTTTAGTGTATTATGATATGTCATGAACCTTAATATTTAAAAAAATTATTTGATTAAAAA
>NW_017100242.1:4642502-4646717 GCF_001263275.1 Habropoda laboriosa
TATTTTACAGAAAATTAAAGAGCATCTGATGTACAAAGGAGCTGAAATATGTCATGGCTTGCAGCTATTATCACCAAATGTACATAAATTTTTCATAAAATTGGATATTTTGTCAGCTCATGACTTCTTCTTTGATGGACTTTGCATTTCTTATCACATAGACTTACCAGAGCAATGGAGTACAAATCAAACTGATAGATTATTTGGAAGAACTCAGAGATGTAACTTAAAGAATAATTCTGCATATTTTAGTTATGCCACTGAAATAGTATTAAATTTTCAATCAACATATATGACTGATCAAAACTATGTTTCATCATCTTGGCCTCGATTGTTACTAACAGTTACATCACTTGATAGCTGGTTCAGGTGATTAACTTGAATATTTAGATTTTGTAAATGAAATAAAAATGTGAAATGAAGGATACATAAAATGTTTTAAATTTCAGATACCGTACAGAGGGTTATACAGCAATGCCTTTGCCTGTATTACCTGGTTCATATAGATTCAAACTTCCAACTTGGCGACCAACAGGAAGCATTATTAATTCTCTTAGAAGATTTTTCACAGGTGGTACTTATGAATTGGAAGATATAACTTACTGCAGTATCCCCAAAGGATATGAAGATAAAATGTTAAATAAGTCACAATTAATGGTTACATCCAGTGGTTATATAAAATTAAATATAAATATTATTCACAAAACTCATAGTTCAATTAAAGATAGTGATCAGATAGATTACTTTCAAAGACTCAGTACAAATAAACTTATGACTAATGTAGAGAATGTTTTTGAACAATTTAAAGCAGCCAGAGAACGTATGTTACAAATAAGAAATTTAAATATTTAAGTATGTAAAGCTAAAGTATGTAAATTTAAATATGTAAAGCTTATAGTGATTGTGTTAAATGATTAATTTATTTAGGATATCTGTAATATACTAATATTTGTATACAATTTGTTAATAGGCATAAAATATTTTAATCTAGACTGAAAAAACAATCTGTGATATAATAATATATGAAAGTAAGTTTTTTAATGTACTTATTAATTTATTGTAGAACATCGCTCTCTCTCCTCCTTCTTTACCTTGTTCGTTTTTGCTATTTTTTTTTTTTAATAGTAATCTATTTACTGAAAAGAAATGAGCAGAAAGTAGAGTTGTTCTTGAACTATTTTAAAAATTACAAATTATTACTGAATTATGAATTATTCTTTCGATTGTAAAGTTTAAAGAACAATAATTAATATTACTATGTATGTAAAATTTAAATGAAATATTTATTTTTATTAGAGATAATTTTACAAAAATTGATGTTTATGTCAGATAATAAACATAACATAAATAGTAATATCAATGCGCACTATTAAATATCTTATTTGATTGGTATTTTATACTTCATTTTAATCATATAATTATTCTACGTTAAAAAAAATACATGAGTATGAACGGTAATAAATATTTAACATAATTATAAGTGTACATTATTATTTGTATTAAAGTTTATACAAATTTATTTAACTTGTAACACAGTACATAATTTAGAAATATAATGTAAATCGTTTTTCCATTATTATTTGTTTCATTACTTTGTATAACAATTTCATAAAATTGTTTGGAAATAATGTTATATAATAATTATTTAAGTAATGTTATACTTTTAAATAGAATAGTATTACATACATTGTACTCTAAACAGTTACATTGAACATATTTGTAATGTATGAAGATTTCAATCATTCTCTTCAACAATAGAGTAAAGATATAAATATAGTTTTAAGATATTTTAATTATTTTTAAACTACAAATATGTTTTGTTAAATATTAACTGATGTAACCTCAAATTATGTTATTCTTAATAACATTCAGTATTTATATTAATGATTTTATGGATATTTTCTAAACAATATAAAGAACTGATGGGTAACATGCAAAATTATTGATTGTTAATATATAAAACAAAAAGATTATTGTATTAACACTTTCCATGTGGTTTATTTTTGTTACTTTCTTAAAATTTACTATTTCACAATAGCAATTTATAAAATATTTGTATTGCATAACTTGTAACAAGTACTAGTGTATTTAATTATGCACTAAAATACAATCTTGAAAATTCACTGTTACTTTTTCAAATGTAACAAAGCTACATAGAAATAAAAAAAGGGTTGAAAAAAAAAGATTATTACCTTTCTCTAAAATGTTATTAAGAACTAAAAGCTAGAGTAAACCTACAAATATCCTAAAGGTATTTATATCACTGTCTTTTTTTTGCAGCTTTTACTGCTTTTGATTTTTGCTTCTCTCCACTAGATAAGTATGCTGTTATTACTTCTGACATTTCTGGTATGTTATAATTGGTGAAATTATTTAATTGTTCCATTTCCTAGTAAAGTGAACAAATATTAAAATTAAAGATTAAAACTATATTTACATATATTTTTCAATATTATATATGATAAAAGTTATATAATCAAGTTGTTCAAATTATTTACCAACCTTTCTAGTTTCTGGATCATTCATAATTTTTGGTATAATCATAATTAGCAATAATGGTAGTATCATCATTAAGACCTAAAAAGGTATAAAAAATGATATAAAATGATAGGATAATGAAAAACATGTAAAATAATATACGTACCATTGGGTTAAATAAGAAATCTGTTACTCTCCATTGCTCTCTAACTTGAAAATAGCGGAATGGTGTCAGTGGTCTCATCTTTAATGGGTAGGGAACCTGTATTACTTGTGATGTTTGAATTAAATTAACTTTTCTTGCCCTAAATTTTCCCTTTGAGTTAATTTCTACTCTTACAGGTTCATAAACACAGTTTGGATTTACAACTTCAATTACATATGATCCAGATGGTACATTTGAAATAATAAATGTTCCATCCTCCCTAAAAGTATTAAATGTATTTATACAAAAAATGTAATGTGTTTACAAAAATACTAATGGTAAACCTAACCTGTACAAGATTTGAGAAAGCAATTATTTTATGCAATTTTTATGTCTGACCAACGATTATTGTACTTTGTTGTTTATATAAATAACTTTTCAATTTTTATCAGTTAGAGACAGTTAACAAATTTACCGTAGAAATCCATAATGTTCTCCACCGTTAGCCATAACATGAGTCATTAGTTGCCATCCATTTGATGCGCTATTCTCCCATGGAAAAACTTTACCCTCAATGACATACAAATCTGTCGATGTGTCCTCGTCATTTTCGGCAGTTACGTATTTATTCGATGTGTTGACAATAATAAAAAATAGAAAAATAGCAGTTTTGTACATAATCATGTTGAATGTATACTTAACATATGAGAAGTTTGTGTTGAATGGCCAACGTTGACAGTGTAGTAAACTGTAGAGCAAGATTACTTTTATTGAATACTGTATTCTCAAAATTATTTCAGATGATATTTCTAATAATTTCAAAGAAAAAAATATATTATAGTTTTCTAATGATTATACGAACATTAATTAATTAAAGAATAGTTTTATATCTATATAGCACATTAACCATTTTTGTATAGCTTGCATTGGTAGGATTGTTATATATCTTATATCAGTAGTAATATAATTCTTCAATATTCAGAGCATAAATAGTTGGTCTATTTTAGAGTTATATTTAGTAATAGATAATTTATTAATTCATAAGCATTTATTTAAATTATTGAAGAAATAAGAAACAATAAGAGTACCAAAATGGATGATAAATTACGTCAAATGGAAGATGAGATGAACAGGTACTAAGTAGTTACAAACATATACAAGCTTTCTAACCTATTTATTTTTTTTCTTTTCATTTTATACTTATAATGTATATATTAACCACTTATTTTTTCAAACCTATAACTATTTATGACATTTATGCTTTTAAAAGTGTTGCATTGTTTACAATTTATACAGTAAATTATGTAGTTTCTTTTTATAAATTATTACAAGTTTACATGCAGGTACTGTATGATTAAAAATTTGTATCTCAAGTATAAATAATATTAATTAATCAGAAATTTAAACTAATTTTTAGGTTTGAAGCTGAGATTGGTGGACAATTAGTTACACCAATGGTAAGACCTGTAATTGGTGCAAATACATATAATCAAGTAGCTAGACAATTGGAACAACATGAACTTCCAACACCAGTTGTTGCTGCTGCTGCAGCTAGTTTAGCTTTTCCTCCAATGATTGGATTTCCACCTCCA
>NW_017100242.1:4649252-4649991 GCF_001263275.1 Habropoda laboriosa
GACAAGGTAAATAATCAAAATACTACTTTACATTGAAATATATTTATTATATGGTGTTTATTAAAAAAATATTATGTGACACAGGTACGGTTCCCTCTATAACAACATATTCATCACCTGCCCAGATAAGTAATCCGTATTTACCAAATATGGTGGATCCCTGTTTAACTGCTACTCCAAAAACCTATGAATCTACATCAACACCAATGATTCATCCAGAAATTATTGAACAGATTATCAATACAAAAATCCCAGAAGATGACAGCAAAAAAAAACCCAAGGTAAAAGGTGTTAGTACTGCAGCAGAACTAGCAATTAGTCAAGGAAAAGCAAGTTCCATTATGGCTAATGCTAGTGCAGAAGAGACACATCCTAAAGGTAAAGGAAAGAAAAATAAGAAAATTGTACGAATGGCTGGTGGACAAATATGGGAAGATCCTTCTTTGTTAGAATGGGATGATGGTTAGTAGTTTACTTATATTTATATTCATGAATTTTATTGTACATTAAATATATTTTATAATCTCTTTTTGTATGCAGATGATTTCAGAATATTTTGCGGAGATTTAGGAAATGACGTTACAGATGAAATGCTAGTAAGAGTCTTTGGCAAATATCCGAGTTTTCAAAGAGCAAAGGTAGTCAGAGATAAAAGAACAAACAAGACGAAAGGATTTGGATTTGTGTCTTTCAAGGATCCACAAGATTTTATCAAAGCAATGAAAGAAATGAATGGTAA
>NW_017100242.1:4650103-4671040 GCF_001263275.1 Habropoda laboriosa
ATTTCTTAAATAACTATCCATAATTAATAAAATTAAATACTTCTTCAACAGACTAGAATAAAAGATTTGAACAATATTTGAAAAATATGTACAAATAATCAATGAATAATTTGAAGAAATTATTGTCACATTATTTGTGGATGCCTTTTTGAAAGGAAGATGTTTAGAATGCAGTTCATTAAGATTGTATTAAGATATGGCACTTCTTTAAGATTATATAGTATAAGTGAACATTTTTACAGTTGATCTTATATACGAAAATTATGAGATCAATTTTCCATTTACATAGTAACATTTTCGGTAATAAATTGTCTTCATTTGCCAAATGGGCCCCATCCATAAGATATAAAAAGCTGTGGAATTATTGGATATTGTCTTCTTGATTGTGTAGAACTTCCATTGCGCAATGCAATGCGGGAATTAGGATGTGTGATAGACGGTGTCGGACTTTCAGTTTTTCTCAGTTCCTGTTGCTGTGCAGTACCTTAACATAACATGTACCATGTATTTGTATACTTATGTGATAACACATTTTTATATTCTGTCTTGTTTAATATTTTCTTACTGGCGTGGTTTCCACGAGGACTATGCGGATTCATATAAAGGACAGAAAAGGGCATGCCACCAGCACCCCAACTACGAGACATAAGAACATCTTTTTTTGACAGTCTGTTTCCAATTTGTTTGGTAGCCAGTGATGATTGGTGAACCTTTCTGCCAGATGGTGGAGCATCATCACCCCATGTTTCCAGTACTATATTTGGATCTATGCTTGAAGCTTCTCGTTGAATTTGTATTCTACAAATCATGACGGTATTATTTCTTAGAATTCTGCAGAAAAACAGAAAAACTGAAGATTACACAAAGATGGCAAAAAATGAATACTTTGACATTGGCAGGTTCTCTGGTACGGTAGCAACACTTTTATGAACTTTTTGCACTGGTAACCATTCCCAACAACCACCAGTTGATGAGCATGCAGATGTGCCCACAGCATTTAAGACATTCTCTTCTAATGTATTCCTTAGATCAATAAGTGGTACTGCTTGGCACACCATGCACAATATGTTCAACATGAAGGTAAACATTGCGGTTGTGAACAACATACTTTTCATATGTTCAAGTATCTTCTCGTTCGATATCTTTCTCGTGTTCGTTCAACGTTTCCACTTTTGTGAAATGATTCGTTAGTTTGGATACAGCGGTGCGTTGTCCCCTTTGGCGAATTCTGAAATGCATTGTGGAAAGCATAATAAATGTTCAATGGAACGTATGTAATCGTGGAGCTCTAGTGGTATAAATTTAATCGAAACGTGGGTGCTGTTGGTCACAAAATGCATGACGGCCGAGAATCGTGACAATCGGACGATCGTTATTGGGTCGGTTGTAAATTTTCAAATTTGACGACAGCCAGGTACGTTATTTACGTTTTCGAGAAATTTCTGCAATGGAAAAAAAAGCGATGAATACCCACCAACTTGCCGATTTTAGTGACCATGGAATGAGGCTGCGATAGAAAACTGTATTTGATATTTGAATGGCTTGTTGACAATGGAAGTGACTCATGAACGGTTTAAACGGTGCAAAGAATATTTTTCATCAATTTGCTAACTTGGTTTTTTGTTTGAGAACTGTTTATACCTTTTACATTTTTCTTCTTTACTTTGTTTTGTATCGTTTAATTCAGTACAAAAAAAAAATCACAGAGAATGTACTTATTGTGGGAAATCTTAAAGTAGAACTTTATTGCTAACATTCTTGGAAGATTATACCATTTTTCTTGTAACGCTGAGCTTTATTGTTAGTAAAATTTTAAGAATTTTATTACAAAAATCGGAGTAACGTCTATACATATTTTTCTACTTAACTCTGAGTATCTATGGATTCGAATTCTACATGATAAAGATTAGGAAATGATATTGTTTAACATGTAATGACAAATACACAAAGTATTACAAAATACATACATAAAAATAACAAATGTACATTTTATAATGCATAAAATAGATTAATATGGAAGGCAGTAAAGAAACAAAAAATATAAAATTGTGTTATCATATAGAACAAAGCTGCTCAGGCAGACGTTTTACGAGCAAGAGCGCTCTCCGTTGCTCGCAAGTACTGCTACGAGCAAAGCGAAGAGCAAGTGACGTCTACTTGTCGTGAATGGAGTGGGGAGCAACGATGTGGCGGGAGTGTAAACTCGTAGGTAGGCTTGCGTTAGTACATTCGTGAGGCGTTTCGATCAACGCATCGATTATTTTTTTCATATAATGCTCCGCCACAGGATAGTTAGCATATCATAGGGAATGTTTAACTTTTTTTAGAAATTTAAAAATGTGGCCGGTTAAAGTGGAGACCGATTAAAACGGAACCAGATAAGAGGGAGTCTACTGTATATTGTTGTTGGTCCTATTATATAGATCTATTATCTTGTTCTATTATAGTGATTTCTACGGTTTCTAAAACCCATCATTTAAGATGAAGGAAATCAATTGATAAAATTTTGCGCTGTAACCTAATCGCGTTTTTTTACATCTTTCAAATAATATTCTTAACACCGACTTTATGCAAATAGTAGTTTAGGATATATTTAAGTCATCGGACAAAATTTAAACATTTGCTTCAAGAAATTATACGAAATTGTAACAGTCAAAATTGAAAGAAATCAAGAAATAGAATCTACGTACAGTACATGGTAGAGTTCGATAAAATTAGTTCTACCAGTTTAATACAACGTTTAAAATTGTTATTACTTAAAAGCGATAATCAAAGACACGGGGAATGAATAAGAGAATAGTGTATGAATATCAAACGAAAATCAACATCTTCGTTCAACATTCGAAGATTTCCGAAAATCAATATCAAATATGAAATTAAACGAATTAAGGCACAGAACTTTCACAAGATCTGAAACAAATTGTTGTAGTTCTCGCGTAAAAAAATAATAATAAAATTCAATTACCTTTCGACATATTTAATAATCCAAAAAAAAAACAAAAAAAGAAGAGAGAAAAACGTAAATACTATTTTATAGCTTAAGAAAATATGAATAAATTACTTTCCCGCGCGTTTAACTTCCAGTAGAAAATTTTAACTTTTAAATTTGACGATAAAAAATTCTCTTTAAAAAATAAACTTTTACTTTATAAGTATATATTAAAACCAATCAGGATATACGAAATTCAGCTATGGGGGTTCATCGTCAAATTCCAATAAAGAAATACGAGAAAGGTGTACTGATCAAAAAGAAAGATTTGCAAATATTAATGGTAAAATTAGAAATAGCTAATTTTAGTAAAAAATATACCAAGGGACTTAACAATTACTTTAATCAACTAACGGTAGACCTATTGGGTGAAGAAGCAGAGACACCGAAAGATAAAAACGCAAGCCTTTGGACAAATCTTTCGTTAGATTTAAAGAATTTCTTATTATTGTGTAAATTTTTAAGTGGTGTGAATCATTGGATGAACACCTACGCGGTATTATCGATACAAATATAGGCAGATTACAAATATATAGGAAAAAGAAAACATTAAACGACAAAGGAAAGAAAAAAAAATGAAACGACAAATGAAAGGAAAAAAGAAAAAAAGAATGAAACGACAGACGAAAGAAAAGAAAAAAGAGATGGAGACGCTTACCTTGGAAACTAACACGACCGTCTGTTCGTTAAGCTGCCCGCTCGTTTCGGTTTTTTCTTCTTAGAAGAAATTCGTCGTTACCTCTTCGTACTCGTTTCACCGTTCCGTATGAGTACGCCGCGCGAACATGGAGCACTCGGACATCCGTTACCCGTCAGGGTGACTGTGACGGAGTGCGTCGCGACGTTGCACGTCCCGGTACTCATTCAACAACCCCTACCAGAACCGTAACCCTTCTTTTCCATAACCCCTCCATCTGACCGCAAAAGAGCCAATTGAGATCGTTGTGTTCGACGTACAACCGATTGCGCCTCTGGTCTTCTTCGTCGTCATTGCAAACGTCATCGTGCTCCCTTGTTTCTTCACAGTGGACGTCGTCATTGTCGTCATTCGCTTCTTCTTTTCCTGTCTTCTGCGTCCTTCTCGTCATCGTAGTTTCTTCTCTATTTTTTCAACGCCTTTCTTCTTTTCATTTCTTTCTTCTTCTTCGTTAAAAAGCACGCTTCTTCTTATTCTCCTTAGAACCTCATCTTTGCACACCACTTTTTTATCTTACTCTATATTGTTTTATTTGTAATTTATTGTTACTTTGTGCTTCTTTTGTTACTTCCACCCCTTATGTTTTTTCCTTCTGCTTTCATTACATTTTTAGTATTAATATTCCTCGTTTCTTTTACTTCGATACTGTTGCAATTTTTTTTTTTTTCTTCTTAATTTCCTCGATCCTTTTCGACGTAGTCGTATTTCTTTATTCTCGACACGTTTTCTTCATCTCCTTCGTGCCTTCTTCGCCATTGTTACGCCTACTTGTTTCTTCTGAAAATTTTCTCTGTGTGTTCTTCATATTCTTTGTACATTCTCTCCTTATTTTCCTCGCCGTTTTCACGTATTCTCTGTATTCTTCTTATTCTTTCAAAGTCTTTCTCATCTTCCCCACCCTGGCGATACGTTCATCTCTTTTATTTCACTGAAATTTTCAGTACCCTTGTGGTCTTCTTCTTGCGCTTCACGTCTTCATTTTTTTCTCCTTCTTATTATCTTCCTCTGTTTTTTGTTACGCTTCCTCCATTTTCTTCATCTACCCTATTATTATTTTCCATTGATTTCTTCCTCCTCGTCTTTTCCATTTTCTTTGTCTTCGTTCCCCCGCTACACTCGATCAGTTTTGACTCTTTGCGGTGGTCACCGGTCGCATTCCTTCGACGACTCCTCTTCCTCCACCTCTTCGTCCTCTGTTTCGTATGCGGGATGAATCAGAGTCATACACATGCCGCTGCGGCATCCACGGTGGCCACATGGTGGGTGTGAAATAGCACGCATATTTCCGTCGATATATTTATTTCACAACGAGGGACACGACTCGATTACAAAATAAACATATTGTCTCTCAACGCCGCTCGTATATTACACGGGGAGAATGCCTCGTCCAAGTAGGCGGCCAAAACTTCAGAAGGTTAGGGTATTTATTAGGTTGAGTAACAAGTTCGTTCGGATTTTTTGGTGAAACTTGGCATTATTAGCCACCCACCGAATCTATTGTCCGACCGCTAAAGTATGTGTAATCTTCTGTTTCGTGCACATTTCGTCGATTGTACATTACCGCTTGGAGAGCGTGTTATGATTTGAAAACAAATCAATTTTCCCTTAAAAGTAAAATAAGCGTTTTATCGAAAATATTATTTTGCTACAGCGATGAAACTGTATTTAACTATAATTAAAAATAAAAGTTACAATTATTTTCTACTTACTTTTGTTTTGTTTTTCGTAGGAAAACGATACAAATTTAGAAAAGTGTGTTTTCACAAAAGGATCCTCATTTTCTCTATGACCGCTTCGTATAAATTCCTCATTCTGCCAATTCATTTTTGAATTGTTTCCGGTTCAATATTGCTCCAAGCTTCTTATAAATATCTCTGCTGATCTGTTTTAGATGTCGGGCAGTTTTTTTTATATTCCTGTCCAATTCATCCGACAAGAGCTCTGTCGGATTATAATTTCAGTTTCAATCTTATCTATTTCAATAAACAATTTCGATGTATTTCAACGTATAAGTATAATAATATTTCTAACAATACTACCCCGTACGTTTGCGTACAGAAAACTTTTGTCGAGCATAACGAACAGTGATCGAAACTTTCGATCGATGGCGCAAGTAGATTCGTTTTTGTTTTTCTTCTTTGTACCACCAACGAAGATTTTCAATTACACGGTTTTTATTCTACAAAGTTTTGGATATTTTGGTAATATTGTATTTCACGGATCGTTTACAATCGATGCAAGTATGTTCCCACAAGCTTGCACGGATCTGCTTTTTAGCTTCTCGAACTGAATTCATCAGTTGTAAATTTTTCAAACCAACGTGGAGATCACTCAGTTCATTGGTCATGTTGTCACTGTACAAACCACAAATTTCATTTTTTATCTGTATCTCTCGTTCTTCCTACTCACGAGAATAAAATATCGTTCAGTGATGAAATACGAATATTATGCTCTCACTTATATTCAGACGAACTTGACTAGTTGATACTTAAATTAGAACTGCCTGATACCACATGCAAAGTACCCCTCGAACATCTGTGATTCGATCTCTTTATAGCGATCTCTGGTATAAGGAAACCTTATAAGTACTTTTACAAATTGTGTTACTTAAAAATCAGTTGAGATTCATTTTTCAATCGAAAATTAAAATTAACAAATGAATGAATTTTAACGACGTTCTGCTTCATATTTACTACTACGCTACACTATATTTACAAATAAGCAGTTCGAATTGGTGTTTATATCGAAAAATTTATTTCGAAACTTACAATCCACAAACGAGCAAATAAATAATTTAGTTTGATATTCAACTAAAAATGCTTCTGTTAATATTAGTTTCGCAAATTGATCAGAAGTGTCTTTACAGGGGAAATTTTCATTTCTATATTGATTTGCAAAATATTATAATAAACTTTGTTCGTAATAAGTATTGTGATTGTTTAATGATTTATTTTTATCGTATTATTGTATTTTCAATCCTAATAATTTTCATTCCTTTCATAATTATGATTAAAAATAATTTGTTTTTTATTTATCGAAATAATGAATTTTTTTTTTCAAAGTATGCATTATTAAATGAGTTATTACGTACAGCTACATTTCCCATAAATAACGACGCTTTCCCACGATCCCGTATCTCCAAACGAACACGATTGAAGTGATAATTACGCTGAAGCAGAGCTTAACGAATTCGAAATATCATATTGCTACACTTTGCAGTGAAAATAATGCACACTGTACCAACGTGTTCCATAAATAAAAAGTCTGCTTTCATCCAGTGTGCATAGTGCAGCAAAAATATTTATTCCCAACATTTCTCTCTTAGGATTCCACTTTAATAATCATTCTAAACATAAACAGTTTTTTATTATTTCTCTGTTCAAATGTGAGATTGAAACGTGAGATTTTTTGCTGAAAAAAATATCGGAAATTTAAACGGAATAAACAAATATAAATAAAGTGCATTTTTCAAGTAACACGAATCGATGTATTTTTAAATTAGAAACTTACATTTCATAGGTTTCTTTTGCTTGAAATTCTAATTTTTTTTAAATATCTTCTTTGCACGGTAACTTTCAGAAAATTCAGGGAAATATATTCGATATTGTTTTAAATGGAATATAACTTACGTGTTTTATTTAAAAAAAAAAAAAAACTGTTATGGTGAAAATGAAAACTGATTTCGCATGTAAATCAAACTCTCGTATAAACCAACAAAAGTTCGCTGAAATTTCATTGTTTGAGTTATTGGCGTTTCTTTTCCCACCGTAATATGTACGCACAGTATTGTTACTTATTGGCTTGCTTATGGCAGATATAATGTACGTTTTTTTTTTCCTTTTTCATACGAGAAGAATTTCATTTGAGCAAGAAGTATTTATATATTTTTTGTATTCAACATTTGAATTCAAATATGTTCGTACAATTTTTTAGTATTCTTTTTTCCTAGAGAGCATGGTATCTAGTTGTTGTACTATTACATTTCAATATTAATTAATAATATTATTTATATACGCGTTCCTTCTTCGAAATCATTCGGATTATGTCTCGAAAATTATTCCAGTATCATTGTGCATATCGCTGATTATCCTGTAAATGGTTTCATAGCATTAAATAAAAAGAAAAAACAAAGGAGATAATTAGGCGTTTGGGTTTTACTGGAACACTCTGTACAACGGTTACGTAAAACGTGATTCCACAAAATGAAAGGTGATGTGCAGCAAATAGTAAAATCGAACGTAACGAGCAATGGAAATAAAAAAGCTCGCGATTAATGTTCCTCCTGTGGGTGATTTTGTATCGCGAGAACGCTTGTTATTTCTTTAAACACGTGAAATAAAAAAAAGTCCAATAAACACGTTTGCAAACGTTAATGGCGAAACTTTTATAGAAATTAACACCAGGCAAGTTAAAATAAATATAACGTTCTCGTAGAATAAATTGATATAACGATATAAATAATTAATTTATAGTATAAGAATTATTTGTAGAAACTGCTACTTTGGATTAGGTTTGACTATCAGAATTATTTTTACATAAGCATACAAACTTATTAACGTTTGCTTACTGTTTTAGTCAAATATATCTTTAAGATTTTATTCGTAATTTTTCATTAATTTTATATGCATAAGTGACTGTTACGTCAATTTATGTACATACATTTATAAATTCTTTTCTTCTTCTCAAAGTGGGTAAAGGAACAAGAGGTTTCGTAATGTTCTGCTTGCTATAAATACTCAAACGTGAAACAGTTTCTGAGAATGTTCTTTGATAAGAAGCTCACGTCGAAGTTTTCTTTAAATGCAGTTAAATAGAAGAATATTTCATAGCAGTTCTTGTAGAAAGTAGTGGAAAATGAAAGGATGTAAAAGATAAGCAAAGAGAGAGGTAAAGTTGTATTCGAAATTGTTAGATCATATCTCGTTTGTCAAATAATCGAAACTTCAAAAAAGAGAGAAATCTGTTAAAAGGTGATTTTCCTCTGTAGAGTGCTTAAATTAAAAAAGTTAACACTTAAATATTTGCACCTCTGTATATTTAAAATTGATCTTCTTGAAGGTATATAAAAATATGAAGTTTCCTATAAAATAATTATTGAAAAAGTAACCTCGCAATCTATGATACTCTATTTATCGTTTAATTTTCTTACGTAATGATAAAATTATTGGAAAACGAAGAAAAAGTATATACATTGTGGTATATTTATTGAACTCCACAATATCGATATATTGAGAATTAATTCTAATGAATTAATATTACAACTTGTTAATTAGCAACATCTGTACTGTACATCGAAATTTTGAGGTTAAAGAAATGCTGTAATATTGTGAAAGTGTGGTTATTTTTTAAGATAGTGTTTCCTGTCGAAAAACTGTCCCTCTAATTATTTTGAACGGTGTACATTTTGCTATACAAATACAATATCTGTATGAACATACTAAGTTTAGCAGCATACTAACTTTGATGTTGTTTGCTCGTCTATCTGTTGATTGAGATATCGATCATTCTGGCAATTAGTGTAAAAAGTTCTTCAAGATTGTAGGTACACTTAATATTTTGTATAGTTCACATAGTTTAGTATAGAGCGATCATCTATTCTATCTTTTGTTTATGACACACGATCACGAAGGAGATTCACGATTTTAGTTTATCCTTTGAATTTTTCACATACATGTATTTCTTACAGCTACAAATTATTTTATATCCGTAGGTTCTAGAATTTTCTTAAGGGCTAACTCAAAATCGGTTCCTAACGATACAGTGTCAAAACCTGGCAAAAATTTCGCACCGTCGTCAAATTTCTGAACATCGCGCGATAGAACAGGTATCGCCCCCTACCCTATCCAGAAAAAGGAGCCCTAAGGACATACTGAGAGAGGGCGTTGATGATGTCTATTAGACACACTGATTGGCAATTAGATTTTTTGCCATAACCAATCAGCGTACTTACACGGAGTTCTAACAGCGATCGAGTTAGGCTGTAGAAGTTCATCTTTCGTAAAACGTTCATCAAAAAGGTTCATTTACACTTACCGCAATCGTCGCCCAGTTGACACGATATCATACAAAATAGTCAATCGTCTAACGTTCGATATGATTGTGTATTAACATTCGAAAAACCACCTTGCTCTCTATCATTTTGAATCAGTTACTGAATATTAGTTTGACAAGAAACGGTCGCGAACAAGAGTTTATTGTTTGGATCGCGACGCACAATGCGATACAATCTTTTGTATGATTAAATATTCTATAAACTATAAAGTGATTTACTAGGCACCAGTTTGTAAGACACTATGTAATGTATATTAACTTTATTATACTCGACTGTATAACGTAACAGAGCACGTGGTGCGAGGCAAAGCTACTTATATGTAGCAGCGTATGACGTCATTGGCGGCGCTGGCCTCGCAACGCAGTGTATTCAATTACAAATCTTCCTCCTTTTTTATAGGAGAATTAGTTATTTTATCAATATACAGTAGCTTATTTAGGATTAAGTCACAGAAATGATGATGAATTGAACGGATATACGAGTGACTGTTTGAGGTACCTGATGTCTCGATTTTTATCGTTGTTCCAGGTGTAACCTTGCAATCGCTTTGACTAAGATTACACATCTGATCAGTGACTTTATCTCTATTGCTACATTCCTAAATATGATTCTCTTTTAAGATCATTTTTAATCACAGATTTCTAACTTATTCCTGTATATCATGGGCCATGAGTTTACCACCAATAACCTGTATTTCAGTATACTGGGGCATTGAGTATATGTATATACGCGTGTGTGTGTAAGTTCGAGGATCAGCGAATGGCGAGCTGAAAGTTTGACGTGTGAAATTTAAATATATCGTAGATCTCAAAAAAATATTTAACACGTACTTTTTTTAACGGGTGAAAATCGGCCTCAAAGTCGGGGGTAGTAAACATATTTAATCCAATATTTCGAAAGCTATTAGAGACAGAGGCATGGTCAAAATTGACAAAATTTTTATTTCTGAACGGCGAATGTGTCTGTGTAAACAGATTTGAAAAAGAAATCCATTTCTCTAAATAATTAATTTAATTTTTCTTGTAAAATATTTATCGATTTTCACGTAAACTTGTGTATATAAATTACATATCCATTGAAATTTGCTAATACAGGTTATTTTCTCACAGTTAAACAAAATTTTACCTGTTCGTTCGGAGTATGAGATTGTGGACAGAAAATATCCTGTAAACATACCCTTAAAACTCAATAATTAAGTAGATAATGTTGACGAAAATTGCGGGTTCGACGTGTCTAGATATGTTAAATGAATTTTTATCACAGGAACTTATTATTCGTACGGACATGATTTTTTCTTCATTTTTCTCAGGTGAGTTTAAGCTTTTTGAGCCATTTTTTTAAAGAACAGAAAGTTATTATTACCACCCAAAAATTATAAATAAACTTTTATTTTGCAGATTTCTGGGTAAAACGTTACTTGTAAAAATTTGAAAAAAATATTATTACATTTCCTGAAGTGTTCTTTACAAAATGTCAATATTTTGTATGTAATTTATTTGGAAATTAACGTCACAATGAGCCGTTAAATGTAGCTTTACCCGTTGACTTGGGTAGAAAGTCAGTTCGGGACAGTCCAGCGTTATCTTCTGTCACGGTATGCCGTAGTTTTTTCAATTTTCACACGTGGGATATTAATTCTGTCGATTGGAAAATAATTAACAACACATAGTATAATACAATCGGGAAACTTATAAACACGTACAGTATTTCAAATATACTTGCTGTAAGCCTCGAACTAATATAAAATAAGAACAAATTTTTAGAATAATTATTTCTTTTAATTTGCAAAAAATAAAATTTCTGGTTTATCCGTAATTTGTATTTGGGTATGTAATTTATATACACAACTTTGTACAAAAATCGATAAATATTTTACAAGAAACGAACGGAATTTTTATTTTAATCTGTTTCCATAGCTACATTCGTCGTTCAGAAGTACAAATTCCGTACAATTTACGCCACCTTTCTATGTCTAATAGGTTTCGAGATATTGGATTAAATATGTTTACTATCCTCGACTTTGAGGGCGATTTTCGCCCCTTCAACATGAATGGTGGCTGAAAAAAAAACGTGTTAAATATTTTTTGGAGAACTACTTCATATATAAGTTTAATAAAAATCGGTGAGTGACAGTTGGGAATGTTACCTTCTTAGTATATTACACACACACTGGAAATTTATCATTAACTAAGACTTCGTCATGTAATAAATTTTACGAAAAAATAACCCCAGTCTGAGTGTGTTAACAGTGTCCAAATTTATTCTACCCGTAAAACCTAAAGAAAAGAAATTTCCCTCTTTTCCTTCTGTAAGAATAACGTCAATCTAATGAAACTGTTTTTTTTTTCCAGGACGATACGTAGGTTCACGTCCCATAAAACTACGGAAGAGCTCGTGGAAGCAACGAAATTTGGAGACAGTACGGAAAAAAGAGAAGGAAAAGCAGGCGTTAATTGGTTTGTTGACCGGCCGGTGACGTGATGGAGCACCCTCATTCTTTTCCTCAGTCGAAATATTAATTCAGTTTCTACCCTAATTCGCCAGTGTTATTTTTTGTTTCAAACGGTCGTCATTGTTATGAAAGCTTAACAGCTAGCTGATTGATACACGTTTTTAAAAATTTTAATTCACAAAAGTAGAAGCGTGCACGATGGAACGTTGTTATATCTTATTCTGCAATGACTGCCGCATAAAATGATATGCAAAGTGATTGGAAATAAATTCTTACCTCAATTGATTTTTCAGTGGTGTATTTATTATGTACTTCTATTCATAGGTTATTTGTAAACACTTCTAATACTATAAAAATTTAATATTGATTTTTTGTATATTTTATTTCAATAATTTGGAATTAAAATTATATTGGGAATTTAAACAGTTGTACTTTCCTATTTTTCAACGTGTTGCATACAATTGAAAAATGTTTTAAAGTTAAAAATATTACTTATAAAAAATAGCAAGAATATTGAAAGATAGTCAAAATAAATGAAACACCGTGTATACAACAATACATTCACTGAATTCAAAACGAAGTCACTAACAAATAATAACAAAACAATACAATTTCTAAGTTTACGTCTTTTCGTGTGTCACATGAAAGAAGGAACATCTCGCGTACAATGTAAAAATGTCACAATATCCAGAGGTTACTGGCGAGGGAGAAGAAGACGAAGTAAACCCGCTGGGGGTAGGTATTGCTTTTCACGTTCTAAGTAATCATCGTAATGCTTCGTTGGAATTACATTTCCATGCTTCCTAACCTAAACACTTTGTCCGTGGTACCTAGGCAGTCTTACACTTCTGGTCACCCGTATGCACAAAATTTTGAATTATCCAAATGAAATTGCGAATGTTTCTTCTTATAGCATACATGTACATAATACACCCATGCTCGGTTAAATTTGACTAAAATTTGAATATCGGAAAATTTTCAATATCTTCGACAAACATACTGCAAAATCAAACAATCGCAGCTTTACGAAGGTGAACGAAACGCGCAAGGCGACAGACACGGCTACGGAAAAGCTTTGCTTCCCAATGGCGACATGTACGTTGGCCAATACTGTAAAGGGTTAAGGCACGGTCGAGGGCTGTATGTATTTAAAATCGGTGCTCGATACGACGGTGAATGGAGGCGAGGCCTTAAATACGGTCAAGGAACCTTTTGGTATCCGGACGGAACGCGATACGAGGGTAAGAAACAACCGTGCACTTACTTGCAGAAATTGTTACACAAGTTGTACATTTCAAATGTGTTTCAAGTAACTTAAGGATTGAAATTATAAATATTAATTCAAATATTATCGGTAAAGCAGCAAATCGGTATAAATAAACAGGGTCAATAAAAAAAAGTTTAACTATTACAAATTAAGTTTATCGGAAATTTTTTTTTAAATATAATTTAAGGTCGCATTTTGGTTATTAGTGACCGTAATTAGCGTTTATTCGCCAAATTTTTTTTTTAATATTGTTAAGTATTTGGAGCTGATTTCTGACAACTTCTGTCCTGAAGGTGACCTTCATATCTCGATAAAAATATAAGATAGTACACAAACGATCTATCACTTTATGTTTTTCAACATTTTTGTTACATATAGTCTAATAGATCTTAGTGAATATATTAATTGGAAAAAGAACGGAAGGAATATTTTTGGTGCATCGTGTGCAGGATAAGTGTGTTTTGTAGGTGAATGGAAGCGCGACATGAAATATGGTTTTGGTGTATATTATTACATAAACGGAGACGTTTATGAAGGATCGTGGAAAAAACATTTTCGACATGGTATGGGATCTTACCTTTACGCCGATACAAACACAAAATTTATGGGCACGTGGATCAAGGATCGTATGCAAGGACCTGGACAATTGATTTACTCTCGACATCGATTCCACGGACACTGGGAACTGAACCTGGTGAATTAACAAATATACAAGATTAAAAATGCATTATTTAGAGGATATTATTATTTAAATTAGAATATCATAAAATTTTGATGAAACAAGTTCGAGATTGAAACATTACTATTTGAAGGGAATTATTGCATCATTATTATTTAGAGAACTATTAAATTATTAGGTTGTTTAAAGTTTTATCGGAGAAACTTAAAGAATATATAATCACAGCCCTATGGTCGTGGATGCTTCACCTTTGAAAATGCTTGCATGCAACATGGACACTATGTGCATGTGAAAGATCCTAACTACGATGAAACGAAAGATGAAACTACCGAGGTATTTGTAAAAATATTTATTGTATCAAGTGTCTGAAATTAATTTCTCCGCAAATAAATACAAATCTCAAGTGAAAATAATTCTGCAAATAAATTTAATAAATATTAAGTAATAGTAAAAATGAGAAATGATTCTTCTTTCTACTACTTTCCTCTATTATTATTCATATTGTTGACTATTATATGAAAGACAAACTTCGATAAAATTATATAACTAAAAAACCGATAAATTTTGATTTTTATACAGGAAGAACTAGTTGCAGAAACTGCACCTACAAGATTAGAAGGTACTGCAGCAGAACTTGAAAACTTAGAAAATGCAGAAACCGACGTTGTAAAGCCGGAAACTGAAAAACCTGTATTATTCGAGCCGCCATCTTTGAAGAAAGGCGTTATACCATTATGGCGGTACGTTGTATTACACCTTATAATCCTGATTTGTTGCCACCTGAACCAGTACCTCTACAAGAAGAGGTAAGGATACATATAAGTGAAAACAATTTGTTAAATAAAATTTGTCTTTAAATTTATTTTATTTAGTTTTGTTCCTATCAGTACTAGGAAAACATTTTTTTATATAGTTCAATTAATTGCGTAAAGAAACTGTACCATAAATCTGTATATTGTACCGTAAGGTAAGTTAAAAATGATATCTAAATATACTTTACACAAATGTTTGGAATATCGCGTAAAATTTGATTCGCCAGACTAAAACGCTTGATATCGATAATGTTACGATCGATAATCGATACTTCAAAAACGCTTAAAACTTGAAGGAAATGGGAAAAAAAATATCATCTTCTTAGAAGTTTTAAATCAAAGAAAATACGTTTCTTTGGAATTCTAAGTAAAAGAAAAGTTGACTTATTAGAAGTTCTAAACGAATGCCGTAATTATTTCAGGTATCCTTGGACTCTCTAGTAGATAAATGTTCGGAGGAACTGTCGATAGTGCCGGAACAATACTTAAGATATGAAGGCGAATACGAGGGTGAACACGAGGATTACTATGAAGAAAATAATTATCGTAGACCATCTCTTACAGCAATTTAATTGGAAAAAATGAGATGTATGATAAGTTATTATATTAACTCTTCTCCGATAAATTGATTTATTAAAGTGTTTCTGAGATTTTTCGAAAAATAAAACATTATCGAATTACTACTAGTAATACTACATTTTAATTATGAAGAAAATAAAGAGAAACTACATATTTTTCAAATTTCGTATTATTTTTAATTTCGAAGTGCAAAAATCGAGTACCTGATTTTTACATTTAATTTCCTTAAAAATTATAATCTTAGCTAACGAAAAGAAAATATTTGCAAATATTTGTACATTTAAATAATCCCTTATTCAATTATACAGCAACAATTTTGTTGTTCTTAATATATTAACATAATTACATTAAATAGTACCACCAAAGTTTTTACATATTGTAAAGGGAAAAGGATTAGAAAACACGATTAAGATATTTCTCAGGATGAAAAATAAGAAATACATAAGAATAATTGTAGTACAATAAAAACTTGTACTTGTATTCAATTTATCATACATGTGATTAGATAAAAAAGTAACATGTTTACAAGTAGTTTATTTTGGAAATTATAATAACAAGTGTGCGTATGTGCCGATAATATTAGACAATGTAAAGAATATAATTTTACAGGCACACGTAGCGATCTTGTTTAGAAATTGCATTCGTCAGTATTCAAAGTGTATGTGTATGTATGCACGTAGATTTCTTATACATTTGGACAGTTGATTATGGAAGGAGGAAATAAATAGAGAGAGGATAGGCGAAAAAATAAAGGAAGAAAGAAAGATGCGTTTCGCCCTTGACGTCCTAATGGACTCGTCAAATTAAAGCTACCTAAGAGACCCATGGCCTTAGACGCAGAGGATGGAAGATCCGGGTTAGAAATTGTATATACATATAAATAAATAGTAATAGAAGACGGCGAGGACTAGTTAGAAAGGTTAATGTTCGTCCGTCCCTCTGGTGGCGAAGCGTAGGTGGTACCGCCACACATTGAAAATCAGCGATAAATAGAATGTCGGTGTGTGTTCATAATACAGATAAGCGTACGTTCAGATCGAAGTTAATGGTAGTCTATTGAACTTTACTTGAAAGATCAATTTTATATAATCATTGATATACAACATATTTTTTGCATCCTCTATATTCTTAATAGCGTAAGCTCCCTCGTATTGTTTATTTTCTCCTTTTCCTTTTTATGGCGTGCAAGCATGTGTATTTTTAAAGTATGTTCGTCGATGAAAACATTTCTGAGTGTGTATATATGTGTATGGAGAGAGAGAGAGAGAGAGAGAGAGAGAGAGAGAGAGAGAAATGGTTTTGAAGTATGTGCATATTTACAGTATTTCATTAAATTCGACTTAAATAGGAAGACGAACATGCGTTGAAAGGTATAGGTAAACAAGTTGTATGAAAGTGGAAGAAACGTTGTTACAGTAATAAAACGTCGACAAACACATTTTGCTTATCTGATCGAAGTTCTCCTTCCTCTATTACATATGTCAACCTATGTAAATACCAATCTGTTACAATTTCTTAAAACTTGTTGTTTCTAACAATACTAATAAACACTAGCATTCAAATAGTTTCGAAATACTAAAAAGAAGCGTGTATTTAATGTACATATACACATACACCTGGTCCTACCATAAATTTTGTTACAAAGTATCAGAGTACGTGTGCATCTCAGGGTTTTTTATGACAGTTGCTCCCGAGTATTCTCAAATTGTGTGCCCACCTCTCCGCCAGTACTCTGAAATGGACACCGTACCCTTAAGACACGCTCTCTGACAGAAACAAAAGGTATCGGTATGCCAAACGGCTATTTTTTCAAAGCACTTATACCATTGTGTAAGTAATAGAAGTCAGTCTGAGTTTCTCTTTCATACGGTCAACATAGATCGTGTTGCTGTATGGCTCTGTATAATTACGAAAAAAGTATTAGCCAGGTTTTCGATCTTTTGAAACCATTACAAATTTCAAAAATGTTCGTCTAACGTGTTGTAAAACATTATAATGAATTCTTAAGAATAAAAGGCAGAGACAATTTGGATAGCTTGAAGAAAGCTTTAGCAAAAGCATCTAGTGAAATATCCTTAGAACCGTTAAATAAATTCTGATCAGTTAGAGATTGTAACCTTTCCTATTTGTTTATAATAACACAATATATTTACAACACAAATTATGGTAGGACTAGGTATATACAGAGTATTCAGCTATTCCTGGGAAAAAATTTAAGAAGTGATTTTAGAAAGACACGTGTGAAAAATGTCAAAATATTTTGATCTACGACTCTGCGATTTCTTGGCACAATATCAAAAGGTATTTCGCCATTATTGCGAAATATCCACAGCCCTAAATTGGTGTAATGGGCGTTTGAATCTCAATTGCGAAGCGATTCGAATGTTTTCAATACTGTGAAAATTCAAATCACTTCTAACATAAATCGATAAAACTTATCATTCAAAGTCAAAAATTTCAATTTTTCTAATTTTCATCCTATGTTTATGAAAGTAGTACCAATAAATTCGTGAAATTCTCCTGATCAAAATGAATCCAAACACAGAAACTAAAAAACCTCAAAACCTATCGAAACTGTCAAAACCTGAGATTTATCAAGATTCAGGATTCAAGACTTATTAAGAGTTTTAAGTACTGATTTATGTTCGGAGTGATTTTAATTTTTCGCCACATGTACATATTCGAAGCGATTCAAAGTGTTTCAGAGACCATCAATAATCATCTATCTTTTTTTTGTTCTCCTTATATGCATATCAATTTTGAGAGATCAATTGATTTTGCTACGTTCATTCAATGTGATTCATAATTTAATTGTCAAGCCATTGAAAAACTGTGTGCACGATAAATCAAAAAACACTGCTACAAACGATTACAAGTATCAAATTACGAAACTCGATCGCCTTTTCTGTGCGTTTAACGTGCAAATGATCCGTTCATAGATTGTTGTTTTAAGCATCTCAGGTACGTAAAGCATGGACGAATTTTTGTGCCCTGATATGACATGATTTACATGTCCGCAGAGTTTTTTCTTTCATAATACTCATCGTTTTGTTTCCAAAATAATTTTTTAATTGATTAAATTTTTGAACAACAGTTTTCCTCTTTAAAATGAGATCATGTTGTTTCATTGATTCATTGCCAGTGAAATGCAAGGTTTGCTAATGTAATGCTGCACAAACAAACTGTTAACAAACCCCATGATATGTAAACACATGTAATTAACCCAAAGGCGAATAAATATAATGTTTTATTACAATATTTTCCAAGAGCTGGATCATAATTTGGTTCATATTCTTTATACACCCACATTGAACCTATTGAACACAGAAAAATATAGGGATAAAATGGTTATAAACGTCAAATAAATATCCAATTAAGATATTGTTCATATTACTGACCTATGATAAACCAACCAAGCATAAAACAATCAATTAATGTTTGAATAGGAGATTGTCGTATTCTTTCTTCATCTTGTTCTTCTTGACCATGACGCACTCTTGCAGATAAATATAGTAACTGTTTGAAAATGCCAAAACCACCAGCCACTAGTAAATAAACTGGAATATATTCTCCTTGTGGACAATCATAAAGATAAAGTCCTCCAATGACCATCATACATATTGGAAGTATTATTGTCATTCCTAAGACAACAGTACATCCAACTGAAATCACCAAAATATAAAATTAATAATTCTTTGTACAAAAATTATATTAAACCATAATTCACATTATTGCTTACTAGTGCCTAAAAGTAAGAGCAGAATATTTTTCAGAAAATCAAACACTCCTTTTGAAACTTTATGTGCTTCTCTCATACGACCAAACAATGAATCATAGGGTGGAGGAGGAGCTGGAAAATAAAAACAATCATTTTGATATTAAAATAAACAGAAGTATTCCCAGTTTAGATGAAAGGAATTCAAAATTGATTTTTATATACATATATTAAATACTTTTACAATACCATTGCAAGGTATTTAATTAAGTCTTTTTTGTTAAAAATGAAATTTACCATTTGGATCTATGGCTTCTTCATAGGAAGGAGGTGCACCACGATCATTAGTCAAAGTAGATGGATGTGGCAGAGGTAAATTAATATTATGATGTGAAGGAGGAGGAGTACAACAAATTGATGCTATCTCTGTGCCAGGATTCACACTCTCACTTGTACCGACGAAATTACTTTGATGTATTTGACCTGACGGCATTTCTACGCGTATATTTGTTACTTGAAGCCGATGCATAAGATTTGCATTAAATATTACTTTATGGTTCGCCGTTGCCGCTATTGACCTTGCCGATTATAACCTATAAATAGTAGTCACTACTTCAGTGTTTTATGCGTCATTTCAAACCGCATAACGTCAAAATATGGCACAGATTTCTCAAAAAATGCAAGGTGTGCAGTTTGAACGGTTCAATGTTATGCATTTAAGATTGTATTCAGGTTGTTAACACAAGTCAAGGAAAATAAACACTCTCAAGTACGATGTACATTACCACAAATTTATCATGACGATTAGATTCGTTTAGATTTGTCGAATGAAAAAGTAAAAATTATATTCATTTGATAGGAAAAACATATACAACTGTCACACACCCGTCTCAGAAAACACAAAACAATCTTATCGCACAAACCGGTGTCTACATTCGATTATGTCCACTTCTGTTCAAGCAAACTACAGTGAAGCTGTTGCAAAGCAGAAATATGCAACATTTCTTATCAATTTAATATCATAATAGGATTATCTTCCCAGACACCATTAATTTGAGAAGCTTATATTTACGCCACAACAAACCATGTGCGACGTATATGTATGTAAATTAGACTCCATATCGAATTCTAACAGATTAACGATTCGATTGTGGTCGATTTTCACTCGATACTTTAATCTCAAGTGCGGGATAGTTCGAAATCCTATTATATTATTACCTTTTTATTAAAAATGTAACTTGGAGTATTCATACTTAGTAAACATAGAAAATATAAAATTCGTATAACATTATTTGTCGCTAATAATGAAAATATTACCCAGAAAAATAGATTATATTGTTCTTCTTTAGAAATGTCAACAGAATCCGATACTGTATTGCGATTTCGTGCTTGATAAAAAACTTTAAACCTTTCGTGCTAGGTAAAAATGCAAAACTATTGTGCAGAAAGTATGCACATTGGCTCTTTTTAAAATTTTTATGGTCATTTATAACTATTTAAAACCACAAAATTTAATAACTGTATACACTGATATATTCAATAAATTCTCCTCTATCTTTTAAGACTGAATATTTAAAAAAAAAACAGAGGGTGATAGAACAATTCTGCTTCCAGATTCGTATATGGGATTAGAAATTCTACAACGATCACCCAGTGGATATTGCAGATCACAAAAAATGTGTAACAAAAGTATAT
>NW_017100242.1:4671190-4686711 GCF_001263275.1 Habropoda laboriosa
AAATGTTAAAAATTTTCAATTAATAAATTTAAAAAATATTAGAAATTTTTTAATCTATAAATTTATATTGTTTGCTTTAATGATGCAATATAATTTTTTACGAATTTTAATATCGGAAAGCGATTTTACTTCGAACGCTACACTCTATTGTATATTACTGATGAATGATTGTATATTAATATTACTTTATGTAAAATTTGTATTGTTATTTCATTTTAAATTACAAAGGAATAGATAGTAGGTACTAACGAGTTAGCAATAACGTAACTTCCTACAGATTGTTCGTGATAAGCTTAATAATAACATATCTTATTTGCTTTTTGTATTTCCTACAGTATCATAGACAATTTTTTCTGCGCATGCAATTTTATTTCCCACGGTTTCGTGTTTAATAAACGACAAAGTTGTCACGCAATCATTAACACAATGTATTTCATTCAACGAATAGTATTATAACAATACGTAATTATTGGTAGTTTATTGTTCTAAGACAACCAATCATTGCGAAAATACATCCCACAAAGGATCGTGTAGAGCTTTAAATATGAACCGCGCATCAGTTGGAGAACATTGAGATTTTTTTAACAAGTGAACACAATTTCTGTTACGAAACCGTCGTTATGAAGTCGTCGATTATAAAATTACTATTGGCCTCTGTTCTATGCATTATTTCATGGACACCTGTCCAGGTAAAAATTAGTATAAACATAATTGTGCACAATTAATATAGTTATAAACATATTTTTCGGGAATATCTGCATTGTTAATGTATCACTTTCTACGGTCTTTAATTAATTTTTTTTACCTTTTTACATGCGATCAAAATATAGGCTTTTATTCTACAAAATATTATTTAAATATTTCCATTTTATCCATTCGTTTAGAAATTATGATTATTTAAAATCAGCAACTTTCGATTTGTTACACTCTGCACCTTCCTGTGTCGATTGTTTTTTACAACTTTCCCATCGTATTTCTTGGAAATAATTATACTTTCCTAATTCGTTGGAACTTATAGAATTATGTCTCGTAAAAATTTTAGATGTCAGTACAACCATTTGGATCATTTTCTACCACACTTTTTTTCGATGTTTACTTCAACGTTTAACACTTTCACTGCCGCAGCAGCAACGCATGCGGCATCTTGTGTGGCAGTATCGATACGTAGTGCGTGTCGATCGGTCACATTGAAAGTCGATGGCACCGTTGTGCGATAGGCGACTACCACCACGAATTTTTTGTTGAACGCAGACGCTGCGTGTGTGTATATTTAGATGCCTGGCTGAACTACGAATTGGTGGCACTCGGCATGCTCCTTTTTGATTTCAGATAGCAGCGAAGGTGTTAAGCGAAATTTGTAAAATTGGTCAAAATGATATATAAAAAACTAAAATTGAATTACACAGAATATAAAAAATTGAATCGAAAAGTTGAAGTCACTATGTATTTTTTAGTGTTGCAGTAATAATAATTTAATTTATTACTAATTAGAAGATTCGTTTAAAATGTTCAACTAATGTCCTTTTAAAACTGATCTATGTTTGTATATGCAAAATATTACCTAAGTAATTGATATGTACTTTTCTGTTTTTTAGTCTGAAACTAAAGCAACAATACGTACCTTCGATATCGATATTCCAAGCAACGATGTTATCGACTCATGGACATATGAACTTGAAAATAATCTTGTTGATTCAACTATTAACATTAAGCAGGATTGTCCAGAATCAATAGAGGTATCAATTTAAATTAAACAGATTAATTTCGTGTTATATAATAATATTTTAGCGCTATTGTATATCAATATTTTAATAATTTTCTAATAATTCTAATTTTCTTAATAATAATTTTTCATTTTCAGCTTGAAATACAGGTTTTTCAAGAAGATGAAGTGGTTTCCCAAGTTTTTAAAGAACTTGATAAACCCATGAAAAATTTCGAAGACTATGGTATTTGTGGGATGCTGGATTATACAGAGCCTGATGACGACTCATGTTCCATACTCCAAGTAAGTCACGATATTGTATAATGTTTGAACATAACTATAGTTAATAACTACACAAATGAACTTAACTATTATTATCATATGATCGTTATTGAAGATGGTCAAAAAAATTTGAGTTACATCATAGGTATGATTTATGCGACGTAATAATCTATAATTATAAAGGACAAAATTTTTACTAGTAACAGTGTCGAAAGTGAAAAATCTTTATTTAGTTAAATAAATTTTTATTTAATTTTCATAACTTTAGACATTGAAGATAATGATAGTTATTATATCAAATTATGTGCAATTGCATAATTATAGTTCTTTAATTATATCTTAACCAACAATCAGCAGGATTCTTTATGATACAATCTTTCTACATTCGATATGTTTTTCTTTGTTTAATTATAAACTCATGTGACATGGAAGTTGTATGTACATTTTTTTTAATTTCATTGTGTTGATTACTGGGCATCAGTTTATTCTATTTGTAACCAACACTTTCTGTTTTTTATACCAAAGGAAAATGTTACAACTAACTATATTATTTTTATTTCCTAAGTAAACAAAATTCTAATTATAAAAAGTCATATTTTATCACCTAGGAAGATAAGTACACTTGATTAATCAATTGAAATATTAATACGTAAATTTTATCCTTTAGGGCGAACAAAAGTGTAAAGATTGTGATATATCCGGTTTAATGAAAGATTTGTCACCCGGCGATTATAATATTAAATCTGACTTCAGACAAAATGGCAACGTGATTGCTAGCATCGTCATGAGCATAACAGTGGAAAAGAGTGGAATATGAAATGTTTGATTTATTACATTTATCATGAAATGTTGGCTTCCATTTAAAATTGTTATTACATAGATTTTACAGCTAACATTCGTGATTATTAATTATAAACAGTTTGGTTAATTGCTTTTTAATATTGTAAAAGTCCTCGTTATGTATTTGAATAATAAAGCTATTAGCATATACAATCGTTGTTACTTACTCTCACATTCAATTTTCTTTTTAAAAGGTACATTCGAATATCTAAGTTATTTACAAAGTAATTATATTTAAGTATTCCCATGCTCGATTAAATTGGAAAAAAGTAAAGTCCGTTTATTTAAATTCAAAGCCAATCGTGAAGTACGGAGCGATATTCGAATAGTAGGCCACATCTAGTTACTTGAGCAACGATACTGCGGTGTCTATTTTGCTCTGAGCTGAGCCAAAAGCAGCGGTCGGGGCAAATAACGTCAATAGTCGTAAAAGGAGTGGGGAATAATGGTAGTGTGGGAGAGTAGGTTCGCAGGTAGACATGTGTTGGTACCGTTCGTGAAGCGTTTCGTACCATCGATTGCTTTTTCAACCCGTGCCTATCTTCAAAACATAGTTCTCATTCTTACAATTAGTCCGGGGAATTACACTACTGCATTTATACAGTGCCCCACCGCTGCTGAAATAGGTGTAGTTTACAGTTCTAATATTGTTTCATGCTCCCGTTTGTCTGACCACTTCATACAGAGCAATTTCGGGAGCGGTCCTGTATAGTATATTTACAGTGTACGTGCAGAGCTGGACATCAATTAATTTTAAGATAATCAGATTGTACCCTAGAGTTTCCCACAAAAGAAGTCGTTGCGTACCTGCCTTTACGGTCTGGACCATAACAATAGTAAGTTTAAATTTATAATTTTTTAATAATAAATAAAATTTTGTATGCATATTTGAAAGAAGCATATCTTCAGCTCTAAACTGAGTACACGAACAAAACATCATCTTTAAATAAAGTCGAAATATTGATACTGAAATGGTGACGCGTTTGCTCATTTTCGTTTAATTTTTCAAAATTTTAACATAGAATAGCTCTAAAAATATTCGAGATAACAATCTAAACTTTTATATAGGTTAATCTCGAGACTATCAACAAATATTATGAGTTTGAAAAAATTCATGACAACATGTAACCGTACTTTTGTGTTTAACATGGATTGGTTGGTATATAGACATGTACCTAGTTATATGTGTCGTTTCTAGAAAATATACTTTATTTTCGATATAACACGTGATACTTCAACCATGCGTCTCTTGTACAACATGGCGACCGGCAAAGGACTGGCAATCGTTTTCCGACCAAAGACTATTGATTTAATCAGCAATAGTAATTTAAATAAATTATCTTGTGCTATTGCACGAAGATGTACTTCGTGTCACCGACCTTTCACAACAATAACATTGGGTGTCGGCAACTGGAATCCAAAAAAAACAAGAAAATGTAATGTATATTTCTGACCATAAAGAGTAGAGATTACATCATGCTTTCTTTCATAATGCATGAATTTATTAATATATTAAATATGTTCTGGTATATCATATAAATTTTCCATTTTAGACTGCATGTTTTATAATAAATGTTTTGTTTAATTACACGAAAATTTCAACTGTCGAAACAGAACATAACCGCACACTTAGCGACACATGATTTTTTTCCTTTCTAGTAACAATTGTTTATAATTACCTTAAAGTAGATTTTGATTACTTAAATCTTATTTTGTATAGAATAGTATGAATATCGATTAATTTTACGTTAACATTTGAAACTTATTAAAGTGATCTTAAAAAAGTTTACAAATTGTACAATGAAATGAAAATGTCATTTTACTTTTAGTTCTTTGCACTTCCTTAGTCTTAGTCCTTTAATTCAAAAATAAATTTCTTAATTGTTTCATTCTATAACTTATTGTAATAATAGTGTAAAAGTATAAAAAATTATTTTATAAATTCCAAGTAGTTTATTAATATTTGTTGCAAATATATAACTTAGTGCAAAGATATAAGAGTAAAATATTTTCTACATAACATGTTTTATCAGTACATACTTTGCTATTTTTATTATGCCTAAAAGAATTACTTAAATTTAAAATAATTTTTTAAATGTAATTACAGACATTGTAGGAAATTCAATACAAACTCAAAGAGGAATACATACAACATGTAAATTGTTAAAGCGTAATTATTATGATATATTGGGTGTATCTAAAAATGCTGCAGCTAAAGACATTAAAAAAGCTTATTATCAGTTAGCTAAAAAGTATCATCCTGATACAAATAAAGGAGATCCAGATGCAAGTAAAAAGTTTCAAGAAGTTTCAGAGGCATATGAAGTATTAAGTGATGATAACAAAAGAAAAGAATATGATACATGGGGAGCAACATCAGAACAAATGGGAATGGGACATGGTGGTCATGCCAAAGATTTTAACCAAAGCTGGCAGTTTAGGTCTTCAATTAATCCAGAAGAATTATTTAGGAAAATATTTGGAGAAGCTGGGTTTCAGAGTACTGTTTTTAACGATTTTGAAGATTTTGCAGAATCAAAGTATGGTTTTGGAGCAGCTCAAGAGGTACATATACATTCAAATATACATATTATTACATTATTATATGTTAGTGAAGTATAAACTTTTTCTTGTTTAGGTTGTCATGAATTTAACGTTTTCTCAAGCTGCCAGAGGAATAAATAAAGATATTCAACTAAATGTAGTAGACACATGTCCAAAATGTTCAGGTTCACAATGTGAACCAGGAACAAAAGCAGTTAGGTGTCCATATTGTAATGGAACTGGAATGGAAACAATTAGTACTGGTCCTTTTGTGATGCGCTCCACGTGTCGTTACTGTCATGGTAGCCGGGTGCATGTTAAGTTTCCATGTACTGAATGTGAAGGAAAAGGACAGATGGTACAAAAATATTTTATGCTAATTAAAAATGCTCAAATTTACTTAAATCTAATAAGTATTTATAGACACAGTAGCTGTTTTATATAAAATGTCATTTTAATAGGTACAACGTAAAAAGATAACAGTTCCAGTTCCAGCTGGTGTGGAAGATGGTCAAACAATTCGAATGGCTGTTGGTAACAAAGAAATATTTATAACATTCCACGTGGAAAAATCAAAATACTTTCGAAGAGATGGTCCAGACATTCACACAAATGCACAAATTTCATTATCACAAGCTGTACTTGGTGGTACAATACGAATAGAAGGCGTTTATGAAGATCATACTGTACAGATTCGACCTGGTACTTCATCCGATACTAAAATTCGACTGAACAGTAAAGGAATGAAAAAGGTGAATGGTGCAGGATATGGAGACCACTATGTACACATTACAATTATTGTACCTACAAAATTAAATGATAAACAATTAGCATTACTCCAAGCTTATGCAGAATTAGAAGAGGACACACCTGGAAGTATACATGGCATAACATATAAAACAGATGGTAAGAATAAACATGAATAATAACAGTGATGGTTACACATAACTTATAAAACATGCATATCCTTTTTTTTTTTTGTTGAAGTACAATTTTTTAAATAATTGTTTCTCACAAAGTCGCGTAAAATTAGACTTTTGTGTCGCTTGAGTTTCCTTACGTGTACCTGCACTTATTCGTTAAATAAATTATGTGAAACTTTATATGTGCGTTTCATTAGTGTTTCATATTAATAAAATTCCTAGTTTGAAAAGATAAAATATTAACAAATTGTTGAATGAATTAACTTAATAATCCGAGAGTTTTTTATATTAAATTCTTTCGTTCTTAGATTGTATGTACTTTTTCGGCAGGTCCGAAGGTAAAAACTCAAGCGAAACAGAATATGCAGAATGAACCAAATGATGAAAATAATGGCCTTCTTAACAAAATCAAGAAAGCTATATTTGGATAAATTTAAAATTGGTGAGTGTCAACTTTTAGGGGGAAACAGAAATTATTGCAGTTCAATAAAATTTAGCTTTGTTAACAGAAAAATGTATGTATTTTGTCCTATTGTGTTTTGTGATTGTCCTACAGAAACATTTACATCTTTACTTACAGGAACTAAAGAAAGTTATACTGGTCCTCTCAATTTGGTGGAATCCATACGGATAGCATTAGGCAATCAAGATATTTCTGATGAAGACTGTGTATCTTCTAAACCTGAAAGTCCAGAAGATAAAGCTCAAAATAATTCTGAAATGAAAAATAGTAACTCAAGAAATGAAGATCTTACCACAATGAGAAGACATAAAATGTCATAAATATTTTTATTTTAATATTGGAGACTTTATGATTTCGTAGAAACAATAAAATGAAAAAATATAAACGCAAAAGTAACTATCGTATAAAAGGACCCGACGCGCATCAACTTTATAAATCGTATTGAAATTTAAAAAGAAAGTAATTGTGGACGCAAATTACGGCTTATTTTATTTCTATGCAAATTTATTGATGCAACTTCACAAATAGAATACATCTATAAAAAAATAATTACAGAAGATTCAGAATTAATAGGTAATACTTTACTTATTGATATATTATTTGTATAATAAAGCATGTAAACTGTAATATTTCTACCTGTTTTATCATTACATCCTATATTCTACACTGTTTGAAACAAATCCATAAGTTTAATATTTTGTTGTTGCTAGCATTTTCTACAACTATATGATACAAATGAATAAGAGAACAGAAAAACATAAGATTATAATGTATAAAAATAATTTGTTAATTGAATTATTTTGCTTTTAAATGTAATTAATAATAGTGCATGCAAATAATTTATTTTATAAAACTGATTTTATTTCTTTCTAAATAATTAATGCCTTTTTTACCATTATATATTCTCGATAACTGACAAAATAGATTCTGCGAGTCATCTGTCATATAAAATGTATAAGGTTGCTAGAATCTCAATACTTTACAAAATCTCATTTTCTCTCGAAAAATTTCAAATATACAAACATTTTAATAATACATTCTAAACATTTTCCAGTTTCTTGACATTTTTCATTACATTAATTATTCTTTTAAATCATCTACTGAAGCATGGGTACGAGAGTACACTCTATTTTTTAGAAATACATATATTAAGATGCACATAGGTTATTTTATCTTCATAACATACTGTATTGTTATACAATATACATATGTAAGAGTATGTATATACTCATGATCATGTGTTAAACATAATTGTTTTATTTTATTATCTTCATCGTAATAAATTTATGTATGTATATAATTGATGTATTAAATACCCCATTAAATTTATTGCTTGTAAAAATTCCAATAAATATAAATATAAATACATATAGTGTGCATGTCGATGCATCGCCGCATTAACTCTTGGTGGGATATCAAGAAGTGATAAGGCAAAGAGGGGGCAATATTCGTTTCTAAACATACTAAACACACACATTAGCATGTACTAAATACACACAGTATACACACACCACACATGATACAAGCTGACCGTGCGACAAAATATCGACATCAACTTTTTAGAGATCGTTATAAGGGGGAGACCACGCTTTACAAAATCATTTGTAATTGTACATTTTATAACTAGAATATTTGGTATTGACAGGAAATAAAATAATTTTATTCAACACATTAATAACTTTTTATAAAATTTATTCCAAATATTGTAAATGTTTATTGTTGTACTTTTTATTTTATTATGTGGTTGTAGATTACAACACAAAATTTAGAACAGCAATTATAATTATATTTAAGATATGAAACATTTAGTGAAAATTTAAGCCTCAATTAATAAACCATATTTGAGACCAATGTTGGTTAAACTCTGTGTAGCTGATACACGCAATACTGCAACTGCAACAGCAGTGATAGTCACTGCACCTTCCAAGTAAAGACCGTATAATATTCGCACATAACCAACTATTGTTGAAAGACCACCAGCAGCTGTGAAATCCAGAGGAAACAGAATGCTTGATGCAATTGGTCTGGATCTGGCTATCCCGAAACACAGGATTCCCAGTAGATAGTAGCTGCCTATAATTTAAAAAAATACAACTACTTACAATGCTGACAGAAACAAGACCGTTCACGTAAATTTCCTAGCTAATAGCAAATATTGTTTTATTATATTTCAGTAATTAAATTTCATATTTATTTATTGTAAGACATATTTACTTGCACTTTCTTTTTTTAACCTATTGATTAATAACGATTTTGAAAATTGCTTGATGTAATTGTGACTCGGCCGGTTCTTGTAATGTTAAAAGAAGAGTTTCATTCTTAAATGTTATCATTGTTAAAAGGTGAATCCTGAATGAAAGTTAGAATATACATACGTATGTATTTCACATGAATGTATAATTACCTACACAAACAAAGGGTATTATTTTAACCCACTTGGGTACTGGCGCCAAATCATGTAAAACAGTTTGATCATATTTAACTAATTTTCTGGATATAGCATATTTCTGCAATCGTACTGCCAACAAAAGACCAAGATTCATAATCAAAAGAAAATGCGCAGGTATACCAATTGCTGCAAAAATAACGGTTACTGTTCGACCAGATGTCGTTCGTGGAACCGGAGCACCAAAACCTAAAAGTTAAAACAAATCGAAGTAAATTAAAAATCATGGCTCAGTATCTAATTTATAAGAAACATCGCCATTTTTCTCAGAATCTGTCTAATTTTAACCAATATATAAATTAATGCCTATAAAATATTCAAAACCTTTGTATTCTTTTAAATATTTTAAGTTTGATAGGTGTATCTAAACTTTTGCGTCTAACTGTACAGCGTATTCGGCACATATGTAAAGAATTATTAAGGGGATCCCCCTACTGTGATAGTCGAAAAAATCGATATTTGTTTGCATAAATCAATAGCAATACATCTGCAGAATATGTTCGTGAAGTTGTAAACTAAAATTCGAAGTATTAACCAGGCTACAATCGATTTTATACGCGGACACAACAATTGAAAATAATTAGGAAAAAGATTCATCTGAATTACCAAGAGTGGTGAGAAGCGAAAGAGCAAAGAGAATGCAACCAGAAAATGTCCAAAGTTGTCCGTTGTTTCCACTTTCGTTATATCCAGAATTAACTGCAACCAGCAAAAGTTCTTCGTGTTTCGCTACATATTGTTGGATTTTCTCACTCCAAAGTGGCTCTACATCTTCCTCTCTTTCTGTACGTAACTGTCTCAATTCTGTTGCTAAACCCACCGCTAAGTGATTCTGCATATTCTTCCATTTTGTTACTTGTTCACGTTCTCGACGTCCTTCAGTGGCACAGAAAGCTACTGCACCAACAATAGCCCAAATGGTGAGTAACCATAATAATCCTGTAATATGTAAATAATATTAAAAATATGATTTCAAATCTTCAATTAATTAATTTATTCTATTAAGCATAATTAAACAAATTGTCTGAATTTTCTATACTAAAATTTTTTCGGAAAAAGGAAATATGTACATATTTAATAAACCATTTATAAAAGATTAATACCAATTACAAACTATCAATAAAAAGAAGGATACCCATTTATTTTTACCGAACAACGAAAGCGATAGTCTTCCTAAAAATCTAATGTACTTCCAGATTGTAGAAAATCCTTTTACATTTGTTGAATTTTCGTCTTTTTCATCAACAATATCTTTAACGGATGGTAAAACTCTGAGCCGCAATGGTAGTCCAATCAACGTTTGAATAGCTACGGATTTTGTTGATTTTTCAAAATTTCTAATCACTTTATATTGTGGAGAAATTTCTCCCAAAACTGTTGTAGGTGCATCTAAGAATAATAAATTAAATTATCACTACTCGTCCAAACTATGCAGTCCTGTTATTAATATTAAAAGGCAAATTTTATTTTTAAAGCTACAATTATTGTATGAACAATGTTTGACACAAGCTTAGGCAGATATTTATATTTTATGTAACATATAGAGTATATCATGTAGTTCCACAGAGTTTTTGACAAAACAAATTTAGTAAATTTTTTACCGAATACAGGAAATACGAGATATAATTTCTTAATTTGTGCATATTGTTAATTATTAACATTTTTTTCATAACTTCAGTCTTAGAGATATCTATAATGTATGTAATAATATGTAAAGTACTTTTGATGTGACCGATCGATCGACAGACATTGTCGACACTGGCATATAAGGTAATACTGCATGTAAGTACTTATGCCTATTCGCTACACCCGTAACAGCAAACGTGTTAAGGTCGAAGCAGAAAAATTCTATAGAACGTCTGTTACGATTTAATATGCCTATAACTCGGGTTACCATATATTTTCATCACTAAACTGAGATAAGTACAAAAAATGAAAGAACAAAAGAAAAATTCTTTGAAAAAGTGTACTTTTATTATAGTAATTAAAAAATCACATAAAATGAAAGAAAATGGTAATTAAAGGTAGAGCAACAATTTATTTGGGAGTCAAGTCATATTTTTCTGTAGATAAAACTTTCTTAAGAAATGTTTTCTATTCTTAATTTATTCATAGAATTCCGTACACTTTAGAGCTCTTTAAAAATCACGAAATCAACAACCGAAACGTACTTTTAAACGGGGACTTCCCCGGTCAAACCGGGACGTATGGTAACCCTATCTATAACCGTTGAACGGTAAAAGTGGAACCAAAAAATGACGGAGGAGAAAATCACGCGACAGCTAATGTATTCGGCCTATATGGTAAATATTACGATATGGTTGTATAGAAATCATAGATTTTAACGTTAAAAAAGAATTCACTTTTAAATTAGAATATTTATTACATAAAAAAAGAATTTTCCTTCCAACCGATTTTTGTCTTACTTATGTATCTTATTCTTAATAACATTTATCAATGAAATTACTAAACGACAATTTGCTAAAAAAAAAAAAAAAAAAAAAAAAAGAAAATCACACTTATCGCTTTCTTTTCTACTCTGAATAAAACATATCTCATCCTACATTGTTAATTTGTATTTTGTGCATTCTCGGTACCACAATTTAATTCATAAATATTGAAATATTTGATTGTACATATGTGTAACAAAAACCGATTAAATTGGTCATACCAATCGCGCAAACTACATCATCATCATCATCTTCATTTTCGTTGTCCTTCTGTTGTTCCGACATTTTTATGTGAAATTCAGTAACACGATGTTCAATTTTCTCCTTTGATTTAGGATATACTAAGTTCCTACGAGTAAAATGTATCTTGTGGATTCCGAATGTCCTGTACATTTCTGCCCCGACATGTTGCTTACGAGTGCATCCAATCGTGGTCGACGGCACAGTTGTCAACTTCGCAACGTCTACCACACCACTAGCAGGTGTCGCTATGTCCCCAAGGGTTGGCGGTGTTGGAAAAAGGGGCACGTTCATCGACGAAGGTCAAGGCCACTTCAACTATAAATTTTAACGCGATCATATTTACTGATTTTCCTTTTTAAACTTATTTATTCATTTACTTTTTCATTAGCAATACAAAGATCGTTAGATCACAGGACGTATGTTTATCTTTAATAATACACATATAATGTATATAACCACTTGTGATCTTATCGTTTCTATTTTCTAATACTTAAATAATCCGTAGAAAAAATATGTAAAAAAAATCCACTTTAACATTAGCATTTTATTTTTGATGAACTTATGTTCCACAATGATAATGCACCACCTTTTTGATATTATTAAGCAACTTATACTTGAAATATATAAAGTGACATTGAAAGTGGCCCACATGTTACATGTATGTAAGTACATTTCATTTTATTTCGTCGCTCACTACACACATTACTTTCATGGAAATTACGTGAAACTATTTTAACGTATATAAATATCGAAAATGCTAATTTTCTTAATTTTTTCTTTTTTATTATAAACAATACTGAAAAAATTACAACAAAGTTATATCATCGACATATATAAATAATTGCTGTTTTCTAATTATATTTAAAACATAATTACCTAATTTAAAATACATTTTTACACGTATACTTTATTCGATAATAATTTCAAATAAATTTTCGAAAATGAGAGTTTCACTATTAAAATGTGTTTACCTCGTTATTCTTGTAAATGCAAACTTAGAATATTTCAAAAAAATTTATTACTCATTCTTGAAATATTCTTTTCAATATAGAGAATATACATATACATATACAGTTACTTTAATATAAAATAAAAATGTAATCTAACTTCTGTTGAGTGATCGAATAATAGGTGCTGAAGCAAGTTCAAGAACTTTGAAAGTAGGTCAAATATAAACTATTTAACATGTTTGACGTTGAGGATCGAAACAAGTATGCAAAATGAAACTTGTGCTACAAACTGTGAAATAATTATTTACATAATACTTTTCCATAAATGTCGAATGATATTAAAAAAATAAAGAGATAAGATTTTTTGGACAGAAGTCATCGCTAATATTCATACGTTATTTACCATCCAATAAACATGTATTGTTGAACTATAATATAATATATACATGTACGATCATTGAACTCAACTCGACGCATCGATATTAAGTACAATTTATGCTCCACATAACAATAAACTTAACTCGCACATCACGAATGAAAGGAAAGGAAAGCAGAATAAGATTTAATTTCGAGAGATTATGGTGTTTAGAAAAGAGAACGAAAGAATCCGTTTAACTCTGCGAACAATTTAGGTACTACTGGCTCTGTAGTATTGAATTTTAATAGACTTAGCTCGTTGCATGTTCCGGTGAAAGATGTACATATATAGTAATATAAATGGTTTCTCTTCGGTATACTAAAATTAGAACACAGCCTTGGAATCAATCACGAAAATGTTAAACACATTTCATCGCAAACGAAACTCATCGCTCTTTTTGGTTAAATATATCGCACTAGACACCATTAGATGTATGATTACTTGTAAACATAAACGTACGTTAACTTATAAATGTAATACGTGTAATAACATACATACGTACGCAATTTGAATAACAGTCACGAAATTCTGCAAATTTTTAAATTTAATTATAGAAACTAAGATAATAAGATAAACTTAAACTGTACAAGATAAATTTAAACTTTAAGATAAATATAACCTTTATTTGCAATTATTAAGAACACTTCTTATTAGAGAATTATTTTATAATAATAAAATATGTTAAATATACAAAGTAAAAGTTCTTGAACCTACGTCCTTTTAAAAAAACAATGTAGGTATTGCACCGACGTAAAGTCATACATTCTGGTATAGGAATAACAGTCTGATAATCATCGAATTATTACTATTTGTATCACGCAGACTGACAAGATAGTCAGAAATTCAGCATGAAGGTTACAAACTTATTAACACGTACGCTACTACCCGCAAGTCAAAAGGGGATATGCCGTGTGCCACTGATTTTTAGTTTCAACCAGGCACGTGCGCACATGCACACGCCGCCTCTGCGTTCAACGGAGAATTTATGGTGGTAGTTGTCTATCGCACAACACGCACTATCGCCACTGACAACACATATTTATTGTATTGCTTTTTATAACGCATTATTAAAAATTGTTAAGGTACATATTACTGTACATGGTAGATTTTTAATGGAAACAGTTAAAGTTATTGCAAAAAAACTAAGTGTACAAATATTTTATTGATACACTGTATATGCTGCGAGTATGATTGACATTTGCACAGATTCGGAATTGAAAACATTGTCAGTTTTTCCTTTCAATTTTTTAAGTCTGTCTGTTTCTATTCCATGGTTAAAGAAAATTTAGATTTAGTGTTTTTAAATTGAGCTGACATGTTTGTTTTTATAAAAGTAAATTCTAACAAATTGATCGAGGCCAAACACGCTTGCGCTGTATTGATTGGAAATTGACGGTCTCGCTGCCTAGTTGGGTAACAGCAGCGCAGAAGTAATAGTTCAATGAATTCATCACGTTTGTAATATGGAAAATCATTTTCTCGATTATGATTACCAAAGAGCCCAGAAAAATCTTTTATATAAAAAAAAGAGCAATGCGTTGCTCTGGTCGAAGGTTTCTAATTTGGTTGAGCCTAATGCTTCTACTTATCTTGGTTGGTCGTTTCCTGGTCAATCACGGATTTTATTTATCGATTCTAATAATCGGTAACACCGACGTTTTAATACCAAAGAGTCATTTAAGCTCTCAACAAGAAATACAGGCTGGAGTACCTACTTTCGCAGCAGGCACATACATGGCTGGTCTACAACCTAGGAACAAAAGTTCTTGCAGATGGTACCATGGCCTACCGGATGTTCTTTTGTATTCCTCTACCAAAATCAACGGAAGCCCTGAAATCGGTGAGAAGAGTCCCTACAGAGTCCTACAGTTCATATTGCGCGGAACCGAGGAGAGGAACAAGCTGCCCCAGGTGACCCTCTGCACGCACGCCACTGCAGATCAGGTCTATGGAATTGTGGAATTAGCTAGGAGATGGGAAGGCCCGTTAAGTCTGGCCATTTTCACGCCTGGCCTCGACGCTGGTATCGCCGTTGCTCTCCTCGATCGGGCCTGTCGATGCGAACCCGAAATGTACAAGGTTTCCCTATGCACTCGCTCCTAAAACGGGTCGCTAGAAGCATAATTAAATTTAAATATGTATATTGTACTATATATTGATATTCTTCATGACGATTAACATGATTTTATTACTCTTAATTATTTTGATTACAATTGATGTACAGTTCTGTTTTAGAAAATTTAAGAAACTTGCCATC
>NW_017100242.1:4686969-4688055 GCF_001263275.1 Habropoda laboriosa
AGTAACTTATATTTTTCTAATATTCATAATAATATTTATAAGTAGATGTATATGCATTGAATAATTAAATTTAATTGAATATATATGCCATGTTATGTATAGATACTTTAAACACAAATAAAACAAATGTGTATGTAATCAACAATCAATATGATATATTACAATCTTAACTCGTATTATTTTGCAGGTTTCTGTTCATTTGATATTTCCACTAGATCATCCACCAACCTTGAGTCAGATTACTCAAATTCAAGGTGATTGTGCTGCATCTGATCTTCAAACAAGAGAAGTAGAAACAGAAAGGAAACAAGGACAGATGACTTATCCTATTAATGTAGCCAGAAATGTGGCTAGAATGCAAGCAAACACTACTCATATTTTAGTAACAGATATTGAATTATTACCCAGTGCAAAATTAGCTTCTGGTTTTATGGAAATTGTCCATGGAAGACCACAAAAAACTAGAATTGTCTTTGTAGTACCAGTATTTGAAATAGAATCAAATGAGCAGCCACCTTCAACAAAAAAGGAGTTACTCTTAGCAACAAAATCTGGAATGGCTATATATTTTCACAGGTTTGTGCAAATATAGAATCATACAAAAAAATGTTGTACACCTACATAGGAAAATTATTTTAATTTTATACATATTACAAGTATTATATTCTATAAATATTGCTGCAAATGATAAAGATGTTACATGATATCTTCATTTCACAGATTTCTTTGTTCACATTGTCAAAGATTTCCTGGTCTCACTAGATGGTTGATTAGATCTGATCCAGGTAAGGTCAGACCACTTATTATTACAAAAAGAGAATATCCACATCACAGATGGGAGCCTGTATTCATAGGAACCAAAAACGATCCTTTATATTCAGAAGAAATGTCTTGGGAAGGTAAACAAGACAAAATGAGTCAGGTATTATATGCATTTATCCATACATTTATAACAGTTAAAAGTACTCAAGATTATTTAAAATTTTGTAGATATTTTAATATTTACCATCACCAGTTTTTTCTCAACTTAGTAATTTTACAAATTTCTATTCAATGCCAAAACATTAAATATTTGATCCTTCTTTT
>NW_017100242.1:4688138-4688886 GCF_001263275.1 Habropoda laboriosa
TTACATAAATTATAAATATAAAAAATATGTCATAATACATATTAATACTTGTTTTTACACTTTTTATAGATGTTCGAGATGTGTCTTTTAAACTATAGGCTAGTTATACTAGATGGTGCCTTTCTAGTTCATACACCAGGTATTAAACGAAAAACAATAAAAACTGATGTGGCAAAACAAGAATTTTTGAAGTCTCATGAAAAAAGAAATGCTCGAATCTATCAGCATACAATTAAACGTTTATTGAAACAATATGCCACTAATCATAAATGTGCACGATAATACTTTTTGGCTAATCAAAGTTAAGAAAAACATTAGGATTCAGTATAAAAATAAACTTTTCTAATTATACATAATTATATATGCTTACATAATAGTATTTTACATATACAAAATATGATTTTATCTATATAACAATGCATCACAAGTATATTTCCATTCATCACAAAAAGTTATTTTTACATTTAGAAGTAAATTAAAGTTAAATAAAAATCTATGAGTATTGTATATGTATGATATAGGACATTTGTAATAATAATTCTGTATATACATCATGATTGTGACACTGTGATAGTTATAATAATCACAAGAAAAATTATAAATATATTCCTACATCAAACTGTTACTGAATTTTATAGTACAAAATAAAATATAATACCTAATTTATATTTGACATTTTCAATTCACTTTTACTTTTTAATTTGATCTGTTTAATTTGTGGTTTAAATAAAAAAATATTTCACATCTT
>NW_017100242.1:4688970-4689325 GCF_001263275.1 Habropoda laboriosa
ATTTATATTTTCACATTTTTATTTACATTATAAATAATATTTTCATACATGTTCAGTATTTTTATTTGTTAATCAAACATCACCACTTACATCTATATGTAATAATATTTTGCAGATAATAAAACAAGTTAAAAGAAATGTCTATAAGTGCTTGTAAACCTAAAATTGTTGGAAATGATTATTTCTTGAATATAATTTAGATATTGCAGTGATTCTTAAATTATAGCAATTATACTAATATACAATATTTTTCCATCTTTTCTAATTATCCTACATTTTGTTAAAGTTACACTTAATTCACAATAAGAACAAAATTTACAAATTGAAAATATTATTTTTATTTAATATAATATTA
>NW_017100242.1:4689951-4691042 GCF_001263275.1 Habropoda laboriosa
AATGTTTGTAAGAGATTTTGATATTTTATTTGTCTATTGGACAGATGAATTTAAAGAAAGTTCAAATTATTTTCAACACATTTAGTGAGGATTAAAGACGAGGTTATCTATAAAGTGTTTGTTATCACACCAATTACACACGCACCTAATATGTATTCATAAATGACGATTGTATAACTACATATTAATTGTGCAATAAATAATCATTTTTAAACGCAAACTAAGGAAATAAGATAGTAATAATTTATTTTTTAACTTCGAAACAGGAACAGAAATAACAATCGAAGAACAAATTGTGTTACGTGTGTGAAGTTACAAACAGTCTTGAAGCTGTGGTGCGTGGAATACAAAGGTAGTTGGTTTGCTTTAGTAAAGTGGTTTAAGTGAGTATTTCTTTAACTATTTTCATTTAATTTTGTTTTTTAAGCAAATACTTAGTAGGATTGTAATTTACATCACTAATTACAGTAATTCTAAGAATGAATATATTAAAGAATGTGTCATCGGCTTTTTGGTCAACTGATGTTTGGTTACCGCCTAACATAACGTGGGATGATATAAAACCAAATTCAGAGAACAAATATGCAGACTATCAACATTTAATTTATCCTTTACCTATGTCACTTGTTCTTTTGGTAATCAGATACGCCCTAGAAAGGTAATTGTTCTTCTTTTTCTGATATATTTTTTTTACATCTATCATGAAATCTCTGCGAAATTTATAATTAGACTAAGGTTGTATCATACTTAGTATTAGTATTTATATTTTTTATATTATTCGAAAAATTTAATTTTCTAAATATTTTGTTAAATATCTAACGTAAATTGAGTTATAAACATACAATGTTTGATATACGGCAATAATATGTAATACATAGTTACACATATAAGCATCAAATTATAAAATTATATGTTTTATTAATCTTTTTACAGGTATTGTTTTGCACCTATTGGAAAATCTCTTGGTATAAAAAATACAAGAGTAAAGAAAGCTGCTGTAAATGAAGTATTAGAGAAAGCCTATGCTAGAGGAAAAATTAAACATAAGCTGGTGAGTACATGGTACCTTAATTCATTTCTTAATGTATTGT
>NW_017100242.1:4691184-4693507 GCF_001263275.1 Habropoda laboriosa
TAGATATAAAAAAATTTGTTGAATTCTAAATTATATGTGTAATATTAGGTTGTTGAAACAGATTTGTGTAATCTATGTCAAAGTACCTGAGAAATTAAATATGGATTTTTTTGTAATATATGGATATATTTTAAGATTCTGGCACTGGCTAAACAATTAGATTGGTCTGAACGACAAGTAGAAAGATGGTTGCGATTAAGACGTACTCAAGATAAGCCATCAACACTTACAAAATTTTGTGAAAACAGGTTAGTTTCATTATAAAGTATACAACACCACTTTTTAAGTGCACTTAAAATATAGGACTTCAAAGAAATAAAACTTGTATTGAATTATACATAAATAGATATTGTATTATTCCTAACTGTTTAATACATTCTAAGTTCTTTTGTTGCAGCTGGCGATGTTTGTATTATACTTATTCATTTTTCTATGGACTTATTTCTTTATGGAATAAGCCATGGTTATGGGATATAAACCATTGCTATTATAATTATCCATATCATCCAGTTTCAAGTGATGTATGGTGGTATTATATGATATCAATGGCATTTTACTGGTCACTAAGTTTTTCTCAATTTTTTGATGTAAAAAGAAAAGATTTTTGGCAAATGTTTATTCATCATATAGCTACAATTATATTAATGTGTTTCTCATGGGTTGGAAATTTGACTAGAATTGGCACATTAGTATTGTTAGTACATGATTGTGCAGATATTTTTCTAGAAGTAAGTATAAGCATTAATGCATATCCAACTATTAAACATGGATACACACACAGAGTGACCCATTGTAATCTATAAATGATAATATTTCGGAAATTACGTTGAACTGAAAACCTACTTTTGGAGAATTAAATAAGATGGAGGGGACATTAGTACATGCAGATGTAAGTTCGCTAAGATCCTGAATTCGTAAGATCGTGTCATTTAAAACAATCCACCTGACCCTGAAATGACCTTAACGCTTGCATTTAGCGAACTTACAACTGTACATACTAGTGTTCTCCTCCATCTCATTTAATCCTCTGAAAATAGGTTTTCCAATTTAATGTAGTTTCCGAAATATTAGCATTTATATATTAAAATAGATCACGCTGTACATATATGTAATACAATAATATTATATTTTATACTTTTGTGCTGTGTGTATGTGTGTAAAATATACATGTTTATTTTAGGCTGCAAAAATGGCAAAGTATGCTAAGTACCAAAAATTGTGTGATTGTATATTTGTTATTTTTACAATACTGTGGATTATCACACGTATTGGTGTTTATCCATTTTGGATAATTTATAGGTATGTTCCATTCATATTAACCTTTAATGTATTCTAGTATAACTAAAAATCATTTATCTTATTATTTCAAATATATTAAATATTACAGCACATCAATAGAGGCACCTAAGATAGTGCCCATGTTCCCAGCATATTATATTTTCAATTCTTTACTAATTTTATTGTTATTTCTTCACATGATTTGGACACATTTGATTCTTAAAATTGCATACAATGCGTTTTATGCTGGTCAAGTAAGTGATATTAAAATCATATTTCAAGTGTAATTGTAAAGTATGTTTAATTTTAAATGTATGCATACAATTTTCCAGATGGAGGGTGATATTCGTAGCAGTAGTAGCGAAGATATTTCAGATGCCTCCATAGATAGTACTTCATTAAATAATTCTACAAATTACATTAGCAAACAAAATTCCAAACAAAAAATTCACTAACGAATAACTTTTCGGGAAAAGTTATTGTAACAGTAATAAGGCAAAAAAATCAAATATTTAGTCAAGCGCTAATTTATTTCAGTAAATTTAATAAATCTTTGCATTTATTGTAGCATGATAACTAAAAACCCTAACTTTGATAAAGTTATAAAAAAAGTCATTGACCTTTGAAACATTCACTTTCTTTACCTATTAATATTTTTTTTAATAATTTAGCGCTTTTATAGTCATTTAATTTTTTCATACATTAAATACGCATTCATTATTCTTCATATTGTTACGCAGAATGGAGCGAACATTGAAACTATGAATTATTTTTTTTTTGTTATTAATTATATCATTTAAGCATATGTATTTTATTTAACAACTTAGGAAATGGTATTTCTTTTTTTGAAGTAAATTTTGATTATTTAACCAAACAAATAATGTACCAAAGTTTGAAAACATTCAATATTCGTAATTTCTCAACCTTTCCAAATCTTAGTAATTTATTATGCTTAACAAGGTTTATTTATTCGCATACATTTACAAATGCTAAGTGGTATTTTGAAACATTTTTAATTATGGATATTAATAATAATATTTGTAAT
>NW_017100242.1:4693703-4697357 GCF_001263275.1 Habropoda laboriosa
CACCTTTTACATTAATCAGATATCGTAGAGAACATTATTACTTAGTTAAATATTTTTAATATTGTGAGTAGAAAGTATAGGATAGAGGTAATTTTTTGCTGTTAAATTATGCATGCATTTGGCAAATATGAGTCACAAAAAAATACACCATATCTTACACGTTTAGTTTTCTACAGTAACCGCGGCATAGAAGATAAGTATGCCTCAAAATTATTAAAGATAAATATAAACTATTAACCGTCTATACCCCAAACCATAAATTATTAGTTTTAATATTTCAGGCTCTCTTATTTTGTATTAAAAAAGTAATTATTTACAAAGCTCAGTCTCTCCTGAGTAAAAGGATAAGAAAATCATTAATAGTTTCGGAGATGACAATTTCTGTATGTAGTCAGGACATGTCAAAATCCGAAAAAAATTACAGCATAATAGATTCTACTCAGAATTATTGTATCAATCAACAGTTTGTTCATAGAATGATTGAAGTTTTGTCATTAGTTTTCTCGTGCATTTGTAATTCCGTTCAAAGATTTTGATAAAAGATAGCTCAAATATATATTCATTCTAATTGCCGAAAAACCACGATGCAATATTTCCGGAAAAGTTATTTGATTTTAATAATTTATTCAATAAGCATCTTGTATGATGAAGTACTTTTTTGGTATTATACATATTGTGGGATCGCAGCCTCCATATCCATCAAAAGGAGCAATAGCAACAATGAAAGCAAGGGGCACTTTGGTTATGGACGTAGAGTCCCAGTTTTTGCCAGCCGGAGGTTTTTTCGATATTCCCGCTTGGCCTCTCAAATTTTAATATATGTGTAAGTATGTATTATAGAGATACAGAATTCTATACTTCGTATGCGATTATAAAGTATCCTATCCTATACTTTATTTGTAATTTCATAGTTACATATAGTTCTAATTGTAATCATTATTCTATGTTAAATCGGTAATGGTGAAAGTAACACAAAAATGGTAAAGGAGATCACGAGACTCGTGACGTGTAAAAAAAATGCATTGAATGATACAGTCTAATCTATATCTCGTTTATGCTCCGACCCCCGACCTATCTTGAGTCTGCAGGCTCACCAAGGTTAACAAAGAAACATTCCCAAGTACATTCCCAATATCTCACAGATGTTGATGAAATTTACGTATGATGTTCTCGAAATAATATTTTCTTGTAAGAAAACCAACAGAAGGTAAGAGTTTTACTATATTTGCTCGTTCTATACAAAAGAGAGAAATCATCGCGAAATTCATGGTGGGTAAGCCAAAGAAGAAATTCGTTAGACACCGACGTACGAACCGCGTAAACGAAACAGTTTCTGATCTTTGTTCGTTCACGCTCCGTGGCATGGGCCGGTCGGCCCTTTCCTAGTTACATTTTGTTTCTTCACGGGGAACCACGGGATGTCACAGTATTAACTTTTGATAAACGTACAAAATAAATGGAGAGGAAGACTCGGTAATGCATTAAATATATTTAATATAATACAAAAATATGGATTTAATCATAAATTCAATAATTACATAATTATTAAACTATATAATGACGATTGTTATTTAAAATTACAAATTTAGTTAAAATTTAATATTTTATATTTAACCATAGAATACAGTGCTATCACAAACAAGATATGAGATAGACCTATCATTCAGTGTAAATTCGTATCATATGGTCCAGGCGCTACATGCCGTCATCGCATATGAAGTGTAGGACTATATTTTTATACTTTATCTGCAATGACATGTTTTTGTTTCAGAAGAAGTAGAAGAGGTTCTTGTTACGTCTATGGACTTCATCGATTTTGATGGTTGGTCTGAATATAATTCCTAAATCCACCTTCCTAAATTATAGGTAGCACAATAAAATCTGACTTTTTTCAGTATTGATATCTTAGAACATGTGATATCAAGTCCTGTACCTTATCTGTGATAATACTCTATAATTTACAGATCTCTTTACACACAGGATTTGTTGATATATTTCCTGATCAAAAATGCCACAATTACCACGAATTACAAGATCATTACGAATGTTTACAAATCTTGGACGTATTAAAAGTGTAATTGAACTAGAACCAAATGATTTATTAAAAAAACAAAAGGAACAACAGAACAAGTTAAAAAGGTACTTTTTTATTCGATATTTTGTTATTTGTAAAATTACGGGTATGTTTCATAGATAATTGAAAATATTAAAAAATTATATTTATTTTAAAATATCCGTTTGAAGAAAGAAATCTAATGGTTTACAATATCCAATTTCAACTTACCTAATTATTTACTATCATATGAATACAAAAATATAATAACCTATTAAAAAATACTAAACTGGTACTTAAATTTCTTTTAAATTTTCATACATAAAGCAATTATTTGCCTAGAATAATGTTTCCAGATAAATCAAATATATTGGGTAAAATTACTTCTAATTGATTTATTTAATTTTATTATTAATATTATATGTTTTAGTAATTAATATTTATATTTTTATATAATATAGTGAGTTCGACTGGCAAGAATTTTGTAAATTTATACCCAACAGTGTTCTACCCTATTTTAATAAGTTACGTCAAATTGCTACAAAAGTGCTTGGTATGTATTATTTTAAAATAATAAAATGAAAAGCTATTATTTACTTTTTATTTTTTTAGAGGAATGTCCTTCTGAACTCATTGATGAATTCATATACTTTACTTTACAATTATTAATCAATGATGAATTGTTATCACAAACAAAGTTTAAGATGTTAAAGGCAAAAGCAGGAAATTTAACATTATCAGATGCTGATAATATGCTTCAGGTAAGTATATTTAATTTATTATAAATTTTATTAATAATTTGGAAACATACAATTAACAGTATTAACAGTTAACAATTAACAGTATAATTGTAAACATTATTGTAATTAAAATTTTGTTTATATATATAAAAATTGGACATGTTTAATATATTTTATTATTTAAAATGTTACTTGAACAGTACAAAAAGAATAAAACCTTCTAATTATAATAATCATCACCAAATATTAAATTGGTATCCTACAAGCAGCCTCAGAATTATGGATATGAACATAACTCATGAGTAAGATTAAATAAAAAATGAAATTTTAATGTAAATCAATAAATTGTAGTTGAACTTTCTTCTGATAAGGTAGTTGATTTTTCAATTGATATTTCAAAAGTACTTATTAACAACTACAAGTGGTTATAATAAATGTTTCACTATAAGTTGTTTCTAAAATATGAAAGATTTTTAAATTTAAGAATAATAGTTTTTAAAAATACCTATTCTGAGTAACATAGAAGTGCTGAAACTGTTTCTTAATTACAGCAAATTTGTATGTTTAAGTAATTAAAATTGTACATTTTTTTTATCTTTTACAGATAATTATAACAATTCGCAAAGAATTAAGTGAAGATCTTTTAACACTTATAAAAAACAGAAAGGCAATTACTGATGATATTGAAATATCAGAAAATGATTTGTTTGGTCCAAAATTTGAGTATAAATCTGCAAGAGTATTATGGCCAGGTACTGAAACACTTCGCAGCATGTCTCTAGGGAGTGTAATTCAAAGCACTGACGATTTTACAATGGAATATAAGAATAAAGATACAAAACCATTAAAAATTGATTTTTG
>NW_017100242.1:4697405-4706360 GCF_001263275.1 Habropoda laboriosa
GCCATAATTGATAAATTAAAAAATCCTACAAATTTAGAAAATGAATTACTTGATTTCCTGGGTTGCGAATATATTGAACTTATACAATATATTATTCAACATCAAAAAAGTATTATATCTTTGAATTCTGGTCCAAAAGTACAAAAACAATTTAATGTTCAGAGACCTGTAATCAGTGGTCAAATAACTATACAATCTGCAAAAGAAAAACAGTTATTGAAGCAAATACGAAAAGGAGAAAAGAAATTAAATAAGATATCAAGTAAACGAGAAGGAAAAGGAGATTTAGAAGAAAATGACTTTGAACCTTTTCTTGAACTAAGTTTAAAAAAGCAGGAAGCATTAGTAGAAACGCGTATGCCCATATTTAAAAAAGATACTACTTCATACAAAAATATACAAAATAATTTTCCTTATGTATTTGACTCCAATATATCCAGTAGAACTACACCTGGTTATGTATCGCAACATAAAGTAATGTTACCACAAAATAATGTGCGAAAAAACACAGAAATGTTTGAGGAAATTTCTATACCTATTACACAAACTGAACCAATAGAAATCAGTTACGAACCTGTTATGATAGCTTCCTTAGATGATATCGGACGCATGGCTTTCGGTGATGTTGTTTCATTAAATCGAATACAAAGTATAGTATTTGATACAGCATATCATACTAATGAAAATTTATTAATTTGTGCGCCAACGGGAGCTGGAAAGACTAATGTTGCTATGTTAACTGTAGTCCATCAATTAAAGCAACACATTAAAGATGGTCAATTAATGAGAAATCAATTTAAAATAATTTATATAACACCAATGAAAGCTTTAGCAGCTGAAATGACAGCAAATTTTGGTAAAAGACTTCAGTGTCTAGGTATATCAGTTCGTGAATTGACTGGAGATATGCAATTAACTAAATCAGAAATTCAAGAAACACAAATGATTGTTACCACACCAGAAAAATGGGATGTTGTTACTAGGAAAGGTACTGGAGATATCTCTCTCACTAGTATTGTGAAGTTATTAATTATCGATGAAGTACATTTATTACACGGTGACAGAGGACCTGTTGTTGAAGCGTTAGTTGCTCGAACTTTAAGACAAGTAGAATCTTCACAAAGCATGATTAGAATTGTTGGACTTTCAGCAACTTTACCAAATTACTTAGATGTTGCAAGATTTTTAAGAGTGAATCCATATGTAGGACTTTTTTATTTCGACCATCGATTTCGACCAGTACCACTTAGTCAGACATTTATTGGTGTAAAATCAACAACACCTTTGCAAGAAATGAATCGTATGGATTGCGTATGTTATGAAAATGTTGTAGATATATTACGTAAAGGACATCAAGTAATGGTATTTGTACACGCACGTAATGCTACCGTTAAAGTGGCAAATGCACTAATAGAGTTAGCAAACCAACGTGGTACAATTCAGCTATTTATGCCTAATAGTCAGGCATCATATACAAATAAACCTTTTGCTAAATCGCGTAATAGACACCTAACTGAATTATTTCATAAAGGATTATCAGTACATCATGCTGGCTTATTGCGATCAGAGAGAAATTTAGTTGAAAAATATTTTGCACAAGGATTAATTAAAGTATTAGTATGTACATCAACATTGGCTTGGGGTGTAAATTTACCTGCACATGCAGTTATTATAAGAGGAACAGAAATATATGATTCAAAGCATGGTTCTTTCATTGATTTGGGTATATTAGATGTTTTACAAATTTTTGGTCGTGCTGGTAGACCACAGTTTGATGCATCTGGTCATGCTGTTATTATTACTTCATATAATAAATTATATCAGTATTTATCATTATTAACAAATCAATTACCTATTGAGAGTAGTTTCATTACATATTTGGCTGATAATTTAAATGCTGAAATTGCGCTAGGTACAATTTCAAATGTAGAAGAAGCTGTAGAATGGTTAAGTTACACTTATTTATTTGTTCGAATGAAGTTAAATTATCAAGTCTATGGAATTCCTTATCAAGAAATTGCGGAAGATCCGAATTTAGAACGAAAAAGGAGAGAATTAATTGATACAGCAGCTAAAGCATTAGATAAGGCTAAAATGATTCGGTACAATACATTAAATCAGAGCCTCAATACCACAGACTTAGGACGTATTGCGAGTCACTTTTATCTTAAATATGATACTATTGAGATTTTCAATAGTCTTATAAAACCAATTATGACTGAAGCAGATATATTTGCTATGATATCTCAGTCTCAAGAATTTGAACAGTTGAAAGTGCGAGAAGACGAAATGAAAGAGTTGGAAGATTTAACTGAAAAGTACTGTGAACTTATAGTTCTGGGTGGTATAGAAAATATACATGGTAAAGTGAATATTTTATTGCAGACATATTTATCACATGGCCGAGTTAATTCATTTTCATTAATATCAGACCAAGCATATATTATACAAAATGCAGTACGTATATGTCGAGCATTGTTTAAAATTATGCTGGGACAAAACAATGCAATAATGGCAGGACGTTTATTAGAAATGGCAAAAATGCTGGAAATGCAACAATGGAGTCATACAAATCCTCTGTGTCAGTTTTTATGTTTATCTTCAGAAGTTATTGATAAAATAGAACAATATGATTTGACAATTGATAGATTAAATGATATGAATGTTAAAGAAATTGGAGATATTTTGCGTAATCATAATACAGCAGAATTGGTGAAAAGGTGTTGTGAAGAATTACCTGCATTAGAAATGGAATCTAATTTACAACCAATTACCCGCACAGTTTTAAGAATACGTTTAAAGATATACCCTCAATTTCGGTGGAATGACAAGGTTCATGGTAGAACATCACAACCTTTTTGGATATGGATAGAAGATCCAGATACTAACTTTCTTTATCATTATGAATACTTTGTCATGACAAGAAAAATGGTTTTTAACAATCTTGAACAAGAACTTGTAATGACTATACCATTACAGGAACCATTGCCTTCTCAATATATAATAAAAGCAACAAGTGATCACTGGTTGGGTTGTGAAAATATGTTACCTCTAACATTTCATGACTTAATTTTACCTGAAATATATCCACCACATACGAATTTGTTAGAGTTAAAACCACTATCAGTAAAAGCATTAAAAGAACCATCTTTTGAGAAACTTTATAAATTTTCTCATTTTAATCCAATACAAACACAAATCTTTCATTGTTTGTATCATACAGACAATAATGTTCTTTTGGGAGCTCCAACAGGTTCAGGAAAAACAATTGCGGCCGAAATTGCTATGTTTAGAGTATTTAAACAATATCCCACACAAAAAGTTATATATATTGCACCATTGAAAGCTTTAGTTAGAGAACGAATGAAAGACTGGAAACTTAGATTCGAAGAACAGTTGGGAAAAAAGATAATAGAACTGACTGGAGATGTATCACCAGATATTAAAGTTATAGCAAGTGCGAACGTTATTGTGACTACACCAGAGAAATGGGATGGTATTAGTAGAAGTTGGCAAACAAGAACTTATGTTAAAAATGTTGCACTTATCATTATAGACGAAATTCATCTATTAGGCGAAGATCGTGGTCCTGTATTGGAAGTTATTGTTTCAAGAACTAATTTTATCTCTTGTCACACTTCTAAAAAATTAAGAGTTGTTGGACTTTCTACAGCATTAGCCAATGCAATCGATTTAGCTAATTGGCTTGATATCAGAGAAATGGGTCTATATAATTTCCGTCCCTCTGTTCGACCTGTACCATTAGAAATTCATATAAATGGATTTCCAGAAAAAAATTATTGTCCTCGAATGGCAACAATGAATAGACCAACTTTTCAAGCTATTAAACAACATGCACCATCTAGTCCTTCTTTAGTGTTTGTTTCATCGCGTAAACAAACGCGTATAACTGCGTTAGATTTAATTGCATATCTTGTAGCAGAAGTTAATCCTAAACAGTGGTTAAATATGCTTGAAGAAGAGTTGAACAGCATTTTAGATCATTTACGAGATTCCGATTTGAAGCTTACTCTTGCTTTTGGAATTGGACTTCATCATGCTGGTCTTCAAGATAAAGATAGAAAGATTGTTGAAGAATTGTTTGTCAATAATAAAATTCAGGTATACATTTAACATAATTGGCAATAACATTATCCACTATTTATAATTTTTGTTTATTGTCTGATTTTACAAATAAGTAATAAATTTAGATTTAATTTGATGTTAATCGTTTTTTTACTAAACTTTTTTTTCCAATAAGATGGGTTGTATCATTAATAAATACACAATATACTTCCTGTAAATTGGCTTGGGGTGTAAATTTCCCTGCTCATTTGGTAGTAATAAAGGGAACAGAATACTATGATGGTAAAAGAAAACGTTATGTAGATATGCCGATCACGGATGTGCTTCAAATGATGGGTCGTGCAGGCAGACCTCAATTTGATGTTTCGGGAGTGGCAGTAGTTCTAGTACATGATTTGAAAAAAAATTTTTATAAAAAATTTTTGCATCAACCATTTCCAGTAGAATCAAGTTTATTGGCTGTCTTACCAGATCACATAAATGCTGAAATTGTGGCTGGTACAATTAAAAATAAACAAGAATTTTTAGATTATTTAACATGGACCTATTTCTTTAGAAGATTAATGAAAAATCCCAAATATTATGATCTAAATGCTTTAGAACCTCTTGCAATTAACCAGTACTTATCTTCACTGGTGGACAATACATTAAAAGTATTAATGGATTCACATTGCATAGACTTTAATGAGGTACATGGTAAAAGAGTGAAATTAAATTTTTATTGTTAATTTATTATTAAAAATTAGAATTTGTAATACTTTTATTGATTTTAGGAAGAACAAATTTTATATCCACTTTCAATGGGTAAAATAGCATCATTTTATTATTTATCATATCATACTATGTTAATGTTTGAGCAATCATTACAAGAATGTCTTACATTGGAACAGTGTCTACACATTTTATGTAATTCTTATGAATACAATGAATTACCAGTTAGGCACAATGAAGAATTATTAAATGAGTAAGTTATAATTCTTACTAGTGAATAAAAAAATATATTTCTAAAATTGTTTTTTATTCTAATGTTTATAATGATTGAATAGGGAACTAAGCAAAATGTGTCGTTACCAAGTAGATAACTACTCATATAATTCTCCACATACCAAAACTTTCCTGTTACTTCAAGCTCATTTCTCAAGACTTCCTTTACCATGTTCAGATTACATTACTGATTTGAAATTGGTTCTTGATCAAGCAATTAGAATTATCCAAGTATGTATATTAAAAAAGAAATATATCACCTTATTTATGATGCTTTTAGAAAAAAGTACAGGACTTACAAGATAGATAGTACTCACTAAATTGAGTAAAAAATGCTGAATAAATATAAGTTAAAAAATGAACTTACAATTAAATGTTATTCATTCTATATAATTTATATTTTTTTCAGGCAATGATAGATACAGTTGCAGAACAAGGATGGTTAGCAAGTGCACTTATGATAATGCATCTACTTCAGATGATTATTCAAGCTCGATGGATTGATGAATCTGCTATTACTACATTACCACATGTAAATTCAGAATATTTACAGTTATTTTCAACTTTGTCACTAATTCTCCCAAGGCTATGTGCTGTTGCACATAGTAAATATAATTTACTTGTAGAAGTTCTTAGTAAAGAACTTCAACAGGAACACATCTATCAGGTAAATATATTAGATTTTAAGTGTACAATATTTTATTAAAACCACTACATACCAAAACTATCATATTTACTAATATAATGTGTAATAGGACATACTTACTAATTATTGGTGAATTAACAAATATTAGGGACATCAAAATATTAATCATTAATAATTTTGCAGATACATCAAGTACTAAAAGAAATGCCAATACTCATTATTGACTTAAGTTTAGAAGGTCACGATGAAAAAAAGAAAAAGTTTATATCGTTACAATCTGAGAGTTTTGATTACATAGATATCCATAAAAATCAAGATTATATACTAAATATTGGGATGAAGAGAAAAAATAAGACTATTAATCTGAAAGTACACTGTCCCATGTTTCAGAAAGGAAAGGATGAAGGTTGGTTTCTCGTTTTAGGTAATGTTTCTAATAAGGAATTACTAGCTCTGAAACGAGCATCTGGAGTAAATGAACAACGCAAATGTCATCAATTACAATTCACATCACCGCCAGAATTAGGTAATTTTATCTTTACTTATATTTATGCATATACCTTTTGTTGTACAAAATCATAAAACTTTGTTTTATAAAAATTTAATTTCTTTTAAAGGTCGAACAACTCTAACATTTTATTTGATGTCTGATTGCTACATAGGACTGGATCAACAATATGATATAAAAGTAAATGTAATACCTTAATACAGGTATTATTTGAATTAGTAAACCTGTTAGTTTCTCTTAACAAATAAATATACACAAGATATTTTTATACAAACTATTGTTGTTTTATTAATATTTATAAAATTGTTTTAATAATTACAAGTACTGTAATTAAAGCTATATTTAAACATAATTTTTAAGTGTTTATTTTTAAAGGTGCATACAAATTTATATATATTTTTTCTTAATTATTATGCAACTATGAAACGATATATATGGGTTGTTTAATATACTTCATACAAATACAGATCTTATCAGTTTAATATACAAAGATAAAAAAGTAACACTTGAAAGATTAGTTTTATGATTTCACATATTATAGATCCATGAATAAATCAATACATAAAAGTACTAAGAATAACAAACAAAATCATATTTGACATAACAATGTAAATATAATGTTTCAATAAATGTTACTTCACTTTATTATAAAACGAGCCTCATAGATTATACATACAATTTAATACAAAAATGCTGTATTGTAACATCAGTAATATACAGAGCTAGAAAATTGGTACCTGGAAGAAATACTTGTCTGATTGGTTATAATTTTTTATAACCACGGGCACGTCTTTTTACTATTGTTCGAAATTTTAATGTCTATAAATCGAATTATGTAGCATTGTGAAACAAAGAGAATAAAGAAAATATACGAAGAACCAATGGGAAGAAACGAACATCCGACGAATTTCAAAGCGATACTGCAGACGTCTCTATATCAACCACTAATACAAAATACAAATATTTTTATTTTTTATAATATCATAAAATTATTATTAAAAGCTTGACAAAATTCTTCTGATTACAATGAGTAACGAGATTACAAACACCTTCCTATATAAATTACTTTTACTTACAAGGGACATCATCCAACTGATACACATTGATTTTGGTAAAATTTTGCAGACAGTTAAAATGTATCAGATTGGGTGATATTGTTAGTATAATTGTTGTATTTGATATTAGAACACGGGTACTTTTAGAATTAAAGAGCCCACCAAAATTTGAAAGTGAAATTGTAGGAGATGTCACAGGTGAAGCCCCTCTTGCTTTTGTGTCTTCCTATAATCCATTTTTCTACCTCCGTATAATAGTTTTTTAAAAGTAAAAGAATATTAGTAATAGTTTAATACATTGTAGACATATTTTCCCACACTGATCCTCCTTCACATTTATATTGTGATATTGTAACAGTACAATATTTGTTTATAATTCCTTATACTAATGAGGAATAACAAGATAGTATAGGGTAGGAAGGATATGAGATCATTTCATTGCTTTGTTTTAAAGAAAAGATAATTAAGTTGTATGACATTCATCTGTAATATTTCACTTCGTATCGATTAATGCAGACTGTTCATTCTAATGACCTAGAAGAGATAAATTTTAATCCTATACTTGTAGCTTTCAGCTTATACATATCCCTGAGATAATGCAATTTATGTCAAAGTATTTTCTGTTTATTAATGTTCTTAATATTTATTGTCCTAGTAATTAGAAGTAAACATCAAATGTAATTAATTTAATAAAAAATTAAATTTCAAATAATAAGCAGTAATAATTTTGTACTAACAATATATTTTTAATTCATAATCTACACTGTCAGATCCATATAATAAACAATTTTATATACTTAAATTATAATGTACAAATGTTCATGTTTCAATATTTTATGAATAATGTTAAAATTATGAACAATGTTATTATCCTTTTTATTTGTTCAACTTATTTTTTTAATACTTTAAATTAATAACATCAATACATATTAAAGATTTTTTGTCATTTGCTTTAAATTTTAAAGCTGTGATAAAGTTATGTAGATAAATATTAATTCATCTGCAATCCCTTTTTCATCAATAGATTGAACCTTCTGCCTTTTTAGTACATATAAAATGCACTGTATGTAGTGTTGTTTTCATAACTGTAGTACTCATCAAAGCAAAGAAACTTAAGCTCCTTCCATAATGGAAATTTGGAAGTACTGATTATTTCTTGTAAGTAATGAACCGAAATATTTTTAAATCAAACAATTTGACAATAATATACTTCTACTCATCACATTCATTACAAATATCAATATATTTTTTCTCAAACGGTTAAGAAAATTTTGCATAATACAATATGCAACATGATGTTTAGTGTTTTTATTTTTTTAAAATATTAAACAGAATTTTAAAAAATTTGTATTAATGCATTTTATGATTAATAGGTTATTACTGCCGTTTTTATTTTTTTGTAGTACTTTCTTTCTGCAAATTCTTTAGATGACAATAATGTTATTTAAAATATATTTTATCACTCAAGAACTAAGGAAGCACTGGCATAACTAACAGAACTATCATTCATATTATTGCACTGATTACTTTGAGCATACTTAAGAAATTTCAAGTTCATTCTTTGGCCACTAGTGTTCCTCTTTAAACTATGAATCGCCTGTTGATATATTAATCATAATTTTAGGAATTATGTTAATCTCAATTATCAAATTTATTACTAATTTTATTATAAGTAA
>NW_017100242.1:4706450-4707409 GCF_001263275.1 Habropoda laboriosa
ATTTTACAATATGTCAGAAAAATAGTAAGACTAAATTTTGATTTCAAGAATTGATAATACAGAAACAAAAGTATAAGAATCTAGTAGCTACATTATTACTCCTTTCATAATAAGTTTCAATTCATTGACTATAACAAACGTGATTTTATAATAATTTGTGTAAGCGCATGTTCTAGTGATGCATCATGAAAAAGAGAAATGAGAAACTGAAAAAGAATTCTGCTAAAATGTACAAAAAAAAATTAAAAGTACATTTAATAATGATTCTGTATCTCATAAGCTTTTCAATTGTATAAAGTGGATTCAAAATATCGAAAAACGTTGGAAGATAAACTTCAGTATAGGTGCTAGGTCTCATTTTAACACTATTGTAAAAATCTAAAAAAACAGTGATGCTGTGAAGAATTTTATATAAGTTGACTTCTGATTTCGCTAAAAAGAATAGAAAACTGTACTATTTTTGATGACTGATTGAATATAACATTTTTACAACAATGCATCTTATGTTTCTAACACACTTAGGTCCAATATTTTTTTCTTTCATTTTTATGACATATCATCAGCATTTTCACAGATTATTATAAAATCATGCATATTCAAACTATAAAGTAAGGATATAGTTAGTGGTTCAATGTACTTCTGCTTTCACATTATTATTAATTCCTTTAACTCAAAATTTAATTTTGTTACTTATCTGACACACTTTGTACATACCATTTTATCAAGATTTTGAATAGATCGATGAATAGGACCACATGATCTATCATAGTAAGTATAACGGAAACGTTGTCCCCAATGACAGAAATCTGAAGAAATAACAAATAATGTCTGTGGATCAGCCATGTATGGTGCTAGTAATCTTCCATAAAGTGCTTCTCTTTCTGGACTTAATGAACCCACCAGTATAGGAATTATTGTAAAAGAATTTTTAAATCTATAATAATATAAAATTTCTAATT
>NW_017100242.1:4707636-4708160 GCF_001263275.1 Habropoda laboriosa
ACCCTTGCATAACTTTTGCAATAAATGGCAATTGCATTTCAATGCTATGTTCTTCTTCATCAGCATCCAAATTCATCCATCCAAAGTGTCTAGTCTCTTTAAGTTCTCTGTATACTATCACATGAACAGAAACCTATATTTGGACTAATCTTTGGTAGTAATACATATTTATAGTTCAATTAAAGTATATTATGAGAAAAAATTATCTTATTAGGATCTTAATAATTTAATATGGTACCTTGTACATCAATATGAAGGTCATATATTGGAGTTTGATAAATTGAAGCACACGAAAGAGCACAGCCTGCTAATCTCACATTATGTGAGGGACCAAGAATAAAAATTCTGCGCCTATACAGTAATAATATGTCACATAAACTTAATTTTTTAAATAATTTTTTGTTGAAAATAATAATTTTTAATGATAATTAATTATCTGATTCTTATACAGCAACATACATAATTACATATTTATAATTGATTAACATACTGAATTATACATTTACAAAAATCAAAACACTAAC
>NW_017100242.1:4708203-4709960 GCF_001263275.1 Habropoda laboriosa
TGGCCAATTTAAACTTTTACATTGTTACAAAGTTCATATACAAAATATGAAATATAAATTAAAATCCGAGAGTATTATTTCATTAAATTTACTTTAGTAATATATCAATATAGAGCACTTTACTTGAAAACTTACACAACTACAGGACTAATCTGGCGGTAAGCAAAACCAGCACATGCTCCACAATAGCTGTAACCTGCATGTCTGTGAAATTTTGTTTGTATTTCAATAAAGATTTTGTGACCTAATTGAAAATATTCTAAGGTACTATAATTACTGACGGGGCAATAATTGCCTTAGCAGGTCCATGTGATAAGTCTGCAGCACCCAACCAATCTTCTAATTGTTTATTCAACTCCAAACCTGTACAAAATATTAAAAATATGTAATTCAAAGAATACCTATGAAAATAATATAAAAATATTTATAAACTTTCAAGTTTAAGTTGTAAAGATTATTCTTCAATGGTTTACAACATTCATGAGAGTATATAATGAAAGATAAGATCAAAAATTTAGTGGAAAGTATTCCTAGATGCTTACAAATAGTTATTAAGGCAAAGAAGGACATACAAAATAATAAAGCAAGATAAAAAAAGTGTGAAATATGAACAAAATGAAAATGCCCATGCAATTTTATCTATATTTTTTGTTCATATTTACTTTGTAATTACTCTTATTCAAAATAAACCACATTATTCTATAAAACAACTTAGGAAATTTATTTATAAATACGTAAACTGTTATGACTGTGTATATATATATATATATGTATTAAAGTTAAAAAATAAATATAAAACATCAAAATTCAAAATTTACAATCATTAAAAAATATTTAGTACATAATAATACATAGTATACAATAAAAGAATGTGTAGATATATAAATGGACATTATTCACAATAAAAACAAATCTTCTATTTATGAAGGAATCATAAAATGAAAAAAACATAAGTTTTCATAAACATAATTTAATGAAGTATAAATGAAACATATTATTATAACATATTATTATACAAAATAACCAAAATGCAACAGAATTGGCATAACAATAACAGGTTTCACTGTCAGTTATTAATATAAATATCACATTATATTGGTACATCAGTGTTAAAAAAATATTGAATTTTGATTGCACAATGTAACATATAAAAAAATAATTATTTACTGACATATGTAACTATTACAAAATATACAACAATAAAAATACATCGAAGCAAAGAAAATATAATTAAGTAACTATTATTAAATTACACATAAATATTATTTAAATACTAAATACATTAAAAATATTATTTAAATGCTACTTACCAGAGCCTTCGTACCAACTACCAGCATGAAGTGCTCTTCTAAGTACTGCCATTTTTCACTTTATTACACTAATTTTATTTTTTTCTATCTACTTTTTACAATAAATAACTTTTTAGTTCGTTAATACTTTTAGAAACAACTTATCCAAAGTTCCAACGTTTAATCCTACTTAAATATAAAATGTTTATAAAACTCTATCACAAAACTTTTTATTTAGCCATGAATCATGTGCATCTAATAACGGCGAACGCTTATAGAAGTACTAACACTTACACTAGAGTATATTTTTATTCCTAAGTATTCCTTTTGGGTGTTATAAACTATAAAGAATTAATACTTCAGCAATTTATGTGGTTTTATTAGAAATTTAAAAAAAAGTTTTTTCTTAGTTAGATGAAATTAGTTAAATTTTTATATTTCAAAAATTTGAAACAAAAAATTCTTCTA
>NW_017100242.1:4710337-4710733 GCF_001263275.1 Habropoda laboriosa
AACTTTCAACTTTTTACTTTTTATCAAAGTATATACAGGGTATCCCAGGTTTTTCCCGCCAAATGGTGCCAGCATGTTCTAGAGTAAAAATAATAAAAAAATATTATATAAACAGAGGCTAATAAGTGCTTTATTAAAGAATTATAACAAAAATACGAAATACGATGGGAACGGTAACAGACTTGTGGTTACTGTGATGCAAGACAAGAATGGTATTGGCAGAAATTACATTCAATACCTGCAACGACCTCAGATAGTAAACACAGCTTGCATAAACAGACTAGATGTAAATATTGCGGATCTATTCCTATTTTGTATCATAATAATGCAGATTATGCTTTGTATCATAAAAAGCATGTCGTATGTTTGTTATAACTTTTTAATAAAACATTTTTC
>NW_017100242.1:4711028-4712154 GCF_001263275.1 Habropoda laboriosa
TTCTGATGTAATTAGTAAAAATGAACAGTGCACTTTATTTTATATTATTATGTTAAAGACAGCAATTACTTTTAAAGTATAATGTTCTAAAAATCGTGATAAACAGTTTACTAGTCATATTCAAAATTAAAATATCCCTGCTTATTGAAGTATATTGTAAAATATTAGCATAGTTTTGATAAGATAATTAAATATGTGATATATTTAGAAAATGTTTATATTAATTTTAATTCAGAATCTATTTCACAATTATTTCAGTGTCTAATTTGAGCACTTTGTAGAAATGGTTATAATGGCAGAAATTCGTGTCTCTAGTGTTGTTTAAGTTTGTGAAACTGAATGACAAAACAGACGTTTGTTAAGAGTATTGTAACGTGCATAAAGTTTAATCTTTTGGGACTTTTTACGTAAAAATATTTTTTCTACATGAAATACTAATTATCGAAAACAACTTTTTCCTTATCACACTCATTCTAAGTCAACATCGACGTTTTTGTGTTTTTTTTGTACGCTCATTTACTTTGTTTATTATGAATTTGATGAATTTTTTCGTGCTGTAACTTAACGACGGACTCAATAATATAGGTAATCAAATTTGGTCCATTTTTTCTTCAATATTTTAATTATATAGATGTTATAACCTTTCCTTTCTTTGTGCTCGTTCTGATTTCTATCTTTACAATGTCAAAATCACCGACTCGTCGTTCAGTGTTTTTCCGAAAATCGTAAGTTTTCTGTGTAGTGTAATAATGGTTGTAATTTTAAGTCACTAACAAAGTTATGAAGGAAAAAATGATCTAGCTATTCAAGTTGTGATATTATATTGTCATTTTTTGTGATAATTGAAAATAATAAGTACTTGCCAGTAATAGTAGTCTTAGTTTGTGTTACTTTTTCAATGTTATAGGTCTATGTAAAAATATGAAAACATATTAAAATAATATTCAAATTAATTAATAAGTATTTATAAAATGTGTATGCTTAACAACTGTATATTCTAGAACATCATAGATTATATGATAACAAAAATTGTGTTATTTATAACAAATGTTATATGACATAAAAATCATGTTATTTTAAATCTTTATATTTTAGTTTTTAATTAATAAATAAATTTTTATGAAAC
>NW_017100242.1:4713321-4714645 GCF_001263275.1 Habropoda laboriosa
ACAATTATCTATTTACATAAGTACATTTAGAAGTAAATAAATATTTCACATGTAATAATATAGATTATATACATATGTATAATTTTTGGAAGTAATGCTTAGATAGCATCTTCATGAAAATAAATTCTTCACTTGCCAATAGGTCCATTCTCATTTCCTGTCTTCGATTTTGATATGACCATTGCTGTGGTGCTGCGATAAAGAGGTAAAAATTAAATAAATATAGTTGGTATTTAAAAATGAAAACAAGTTTTCCATAGTAATTAATAGCACATTATTTCTGCTATAAAGTTTTTGTCTTTACCTCATCATTACAGGTTGCTACTAGGAGTTATTGTCATGGATTTTCCTGAGTTCCATGAAATTGAACAACTTACAAGTGATGCAATAAAAAACAAGTGATTGTGATAATTGACATAAAAGTGTGTTGGTGTGCCCTAGCAGGTACTTTGTAGTGGAGCCAGCAGGCTATGGCCAACCTGAACTTTGAGCAGCCACCACGCAGTATTGCGAACACAAGCCTTACATCGCGCACGGGTGGTGGGGGGGGCTTAAATTCGTCGACCCTTATGGGTCATGTCACACCTACCTCGGGCATGTTCTCAGGGTCATCTGCAAGTACTTCAAGTTCAGCTAACTCTGCGGTAGTAGTTACTAACGTTTACCCTGGAGCATCAGGAGCAGGAGGTGGACAAAATAGTCATCAACCTCAACAGCAACAGCTCTCTCCTATGGGCAGCAGAGGACTGTTTGGGCAGAGAGCTTTTACAGATAGACGTACGATGCCTGCTCTTGGGTTAGTTCCCCATTCCAAGTAGTTAGAACAATTTTTTATGTATTTGTTACAATATATAAGTGTTATGGTATTATTTGTTATAATATAATATGTTTTGTTGTATACCTGTTGTATGGTAACAATTCATATAAAAAAATTAAAATGTTAATACAAATTTATAGAACCTCGAATCCAATGGGTAGCATGGGCACTTTTGGAATACCTCAAAGTCGTAATTACGGATCTCAAATCAATAATTTTCACTCTGTTTTTGGCAGTGGAGGAGGTGGAGATACAAGTACTCCTCCATTGTTGGATCTGTCTGAGTTTCCTTCATTAACAAACAGAGGACAGGGTGATTCTATGCCACAACCTAGTCCTATGCCAGGGAAACAACCTTATGGTTTGTATTAATAATAATTTAAGTATTAAAGTGAATACACAACAAGTGTTCAAATAGTTTAATATAAGTTACTTCCTTATTTTAAAAAAATGTATGCAATCAAATTCATTACTTGAATAAATGTGATAATTAAAGTTGCATATAAT
>NW_017100242.1:4714679-4719494 GCF_001263275.1 Habropoda laboriosa
TGGAATGGTAAAACAACCAACATCTGAATCAAGTGAATTTACAATGAGTTCTGAAGATTTTCCAGCATTACCAGGAACGCAAAATAGAGAAGGGCCATCACCAGGTGGAAGTGTTTCTGGGGATAAAAATATACCTGTTGGACTTGGACCTGAAATTGGTCAAGATGTATTACAGGCAAACAGAGCACCAGGATCTGAAAAATCTCAATCATCTAAAAGAGGCATACAAACATCTCCTGATGGTATTAACTATTACAATGTGGAATTTAATATAATCAGTTTTATAATTACTGGATTGTTGAATTTTTCACTTGAAATTTTTATTTAATAATATTTTATAAAAAAGTGTTATGCGATTTTGTTTTATTTTATGTAACTATTTACCATTGCATTTTTTAGGCAAGGTGACTAACATACCAGCAAGCATGGTAAAAGATCAGTTTGGAATAGTTGGACTTTTGACATTTATTAGAGCAGCTGAAACAGATCCGAATTTAGTATCTTTGGCATTAGGTCAAGATTTAACTGCGTTAGGATTAAATCTTAATTCACCAGAAAGTCTTTACCAAAATTTTGGTGGACCTTGGGCAGAAACACCATGTCGACCTCAGGATATTGATTTTCATGTACCGCCAGAATATCTTATTAACGCTACTATCAGGTATTTTATTTTATTATGTTTATTTCTTTGATTCTAAAAGCATTATTATAGTAATTAAACTCACATTATGCTTATTTTAGAGATAAATTAGCACCAGTTAAATTAAATAGATACAAGGATGATCTACTATTTTATATATTTTATACAAATGTTGGAGATGTGTTGCAATTAGCAGCAGCAGCCGAGTTGTAAGAACTTTTTATATCAAAATTTTTTAATGTTTATTATTAAATTTGAGTAACATGTATATATTTAATTATAAAGGTACAGTAGAGAATGGAGATACCATATGGAAGAGAAAGTTTGGATAACACAAGCACCGGGATTGGGACTTGTAGAAAAAACATCAACATATGAACGTGGTACTTATTATTATTTTGATGCGCAAAGTTGGAGAAAAGTAGCAAAAGAATTTCATTTGGATTATACGAAACTAGAGAGTAGACCTCATCTTCCCACAAACTTTCACCAAACCCAGCCTTGACTACAGGTATCTAAAAGGATACAATTTTAGTTTATTATTTATTTAACTATATTTAGGAAAGGATTATAAATATTTATATAATTGAAGAACTTGTATTTATTTCAGATCTGCTTGCAGACCATTGTACTGTCTTTAAGCTGAACAGGAAACAGCTATTGTATAAATGAACAAATTTAATAATCTTTAATAAAAACATAAAATTTTAAGAGTAAAGAAATGAAGTTCTTTAATTACTAACTTGCAATTAAAAATGGCAATGAGCCCAAGTTTATTATCGACATTGATATGATAACGATTTTGATAATATATTTTGGTGATAGCATACATTTTAAATATTTAGGTGTTTATATGTAGAATAAAGTACTTTTTGATGATATAGAGATGATTAATATCTTTGCAATGTATATAATAAAAATAAGAAAATGTTGTAATACTAAGCAAAATTTGGCCATTCAAGTAAGTCAAAAAATAATATTTTCATATATTTTATATTTACGATTATTTATTATTTAAGAACGTAGAATTTTTGAACTACTTCTTCAAAACTTAATTTACTTTTTATAAAATGTTCATGGATTAATTTGACTTTATTATTTGACACAACTTATACAATACATTGATATGTAATGTAAATTATAGAAGATGTAAGAGAATGTCTGAAACAATATCTTTAATTTAAAAGTGAACAAAACATAGTAAAGATCGCTTTGTTTAATATTGCATCTTCCAAAATTTTTAAATTGTTTAAATTGTTTTTATCAAAATCCATATTTTAGCATAACGAAATTGGTAACTATATAAAAAGTTCAATCATATTATACAGGGTGTTTATACCAGCATATGTGCCCCCTGGAATAGTGTTACTTTGTTCTATAACAATTTTTTTTATCTAAAATCCTAACAGAGGTATTAAGCGTTACGTTTTTCGTAACTCACTCTGCGCGTATTGCAATAATGTTCCGATAACTTCTCGCAGTTCTAAATCGACGACGAGAACTTATCGCAGCTTTGACTTGAATTTTCCTTTCAGGAATTGTCTAAACGCGGCATGAAATAGCCTACTCTTAGGACGATCGATGAGAGAGACAGAAAATAAGAGTAAGCAAAACAGCAAATATGTTTGCCGAAGCTCGAAGCCGGCGAAGGATGTCATGACTACAATGTATGAAAAATTAAAATATTTATAATTGTTATTTCATCTCAATGAAAAAGTCTTTAATGGGCTGCCAGAATCTTGATGAAAATGAAATTAAATGCGGCTTTAATCGAATTATTTTGAATTAGTAATGTACAAGATGTAAAATTAGCCATGGACACGGTTTTCATCGGTGGAGGTCTATTAAAAAGAGTTGCCGAAAAATTGTTTATAACAATAAAAATTAATGTCAATTTTTTTAAATTTCTACATATTCGGGAAAAGCTGAAATGTTTGGAATGAATAACATGTCACAAATACACAGTTTTTGCACGAATGAAGTTGTGTAAGCAAGCTTTTTCAAAACTACATGGTTTATTAACAAAGAAAGCTTAAGATTCAAAAATGTTAGCAATAATAACAACTGCGCGTTGTACTTATGAATACCTTTACAAATTGAAAGAGTAACATGAACAAATTCTCTTCAAAGAATAAAATGATTTTCTTTAAAAGACAAGACAAATAATCTACAAATAGTAATTTCAACACTAACCACTTCTCACATAAATCCATTATTACCATTCCACTTACGATCTTCCTACATAAGATTTATAAACGTCGTACGGAAGTGTTGCAATGGTAGAATATTAAATTACTATTAATTAAATACTTTTAATTAATAATCTAACATTAATTACCTTTTAGTACTAATTGAAGACGTGATTTTGTAGTGAGAACAATCATTTAATTTATATTAGACTTGTTCATAAATGAAGAAGCGCTTAACACTGCGGCCCGTGCGGAACCGTCGCGCTTTTTTATACCAAAATATCAAAAGTATAGTACCGCACGTACTCCACGCATTTTTCGGTGTTTTCTGATTATATAAATGCTGATATAACAAAAATTGTTAAAGTCAAAGCACCCGGACTCTTTTTATTGTAAAGTTCATAATCTTCTCCATTAGTAAACACTGAAATTTTTAACTTCTGCATATGTTGTTTTCTTTCTCAGATAATCAACGATAATGGTCTATTTCTAACTGTGAAAAGTCAAACATAGGTGTAATTGGTTTTTTAAAAGTATAAATATAATTTAATAATTTTAATGTGATGAAATAGAATGTAGACATTTTAAATATTATTCAAATATATTTTTTTGTATGGTACACCTCAGAACAATATTCTAAACATAAATCTACAAGACACTGAGCACAGTAATAGTAAGTTTCTTTTTACATTGCGTTTCCGGTTTGTACGCTTTTTTATCCTGTTTGCAACTGCTTTAATGTTGCTAAGTAATGTTTTGCTCATGTTTTTAACGCTATATATGCATGTAAACAAACGCATTTGTACATTGATAAAGTCACGTTGCCGACTGCGACAGCATTATGTCGTTGGCGGTCCGCAAAGTGTTAATACGATACTGTATCTCTTGGCACCGTATCATATTTGTAGTTCGGTACACGCAACATGTAACACGAAGCCACTAGTGCTCATATAGTTGGTGGAAGCGATATAGGGATCGTGAATTAAAGCATTAAACGGCGATACCAATTGATGTAGGCACACCCAGGGCCGTGAACCATTTGTAAATTGATATTATTTAAAATTTTTGCTAACGATCTTTCGTTTAAGTTATATGGTATTAAACATTTATCGCTTCCTACTCAATAGCAATTTCCGCATTGGTAAAAATTAACATGCAGCTGTCAAGGATTAAGGTTCAGACAAATTTTTTAAATATATTGTAGTGGCAGAATCAATTCCGAATTGACATCGAATGGTCCTGAACGAGATTCGAACTCCTTATCTCTCTCAAACTGCTGTTTTGGGTACTCCGATTATGTATACTCTGATGCTTGTCTGATTTTACGACCTTTTGATATTGCTTCCACTAACTGTATGTATACTATGAACGATATTGTAAGCTTCAGACCGCGATCACACAAATGTTGAGGCAATAGTTGTGGCTGCAGTTATACGGGTGTTGATTTTGTCGTCCGTAACTGAGAAAAATTTCTCACATAGACGGTAGGTATCCATACGAACAAGGTGGATGATATAGACTGATCCAAAGCTGTACATTCATCTTTAAAAGTCATATTAATCCATGATTAATTTTTATATTCTGCACATGACTAACTTAAAACAGTCCAATTGCGATTGTGTTTGGACTTATTTGCAATATAATTCATTACTTGAATTTATTTGCAATACAATCCATTAAAAACTTTTCCATTAAGATGAAATAACAATTATAAACATTTAATTTTTCCTACATTGTGGTCATGATTCATCCTCTGCCGCCTTCGAACGTCGAGCATAGCACTTGCTCGAGGTACTTCCAAGAAATGGTGGGTGTAATTCGTGAGCACTTATAGAAACATTTTTACGAGAAATTATCCGAGCATTACTTTATTGAAAAATTTGAAAATGTAAAAAATTAAATAGAAATGAACTTCTTAAATTTAACTGTACTTTATTTTTAAATTTTCCAGTAAACGACATGATTTATTTTTATTATTATATAAAT
>NW_017100242.1:4719803-4721879 GCF_001263275.1 Habropoda laboriosa
ACTATATTATATTTTTATTAAAAATAAAATTACCTGTAATTTACCATAATTCCACAACTATTTGCAACACCACGTGGTGAAAGATCAGCCAACCAATTTATTCTCCACATAACAGCTCCATTGCGAAGATGAAAATTTGCTGCAGTATAAAGGAATATGTTGATATGTATGTTTTTACGGTTAAAATTGGTTTATAGTACACAACCTACCGACACTGTTTAAAGCATAATTTCGTCTCTTTTCTTTATATAAATACCAAGCACATGCTCGAACTAATGGTTTTTTTAAAACTTCACATAATACAATATCATGGACCCATAATGAATTATTAAAAATTTTCTTCAAACCCAATGCAATATTTTCTTCTTTTAAAATGTTTTGTATAGATTTAGATTCTTCATTTGTGAAAATATTATTTATTTCTAAAAAATATCGAGTATAAACATAATATTTTAATTATTTCATAGAAATTGATGGCAATTACCTTGTTTTGTTTTTTCTAAAAGCCAAGTTCTAAAATTAGGTATTGGTGATAAAGTAGCCAATTCGTGTATCATAGGAAATTCAGATATCACTTCTTTTGCCACTTCTTTTATTAGATAATTACCAAGTTCAATACTCTAGAAAAGTGCAGAATAGTACTTTTGTTTTTTAAGATACCCAAACAAATCTATTATTGAATATGTAGACTATTTATTTACTTGTAATCCTTTTTGTGTAGAAGTTATTGAGTAAAATATTGCAGCTTTTATTTTACATTTGTTTTCTTCTAAAAATGTTACTTCTTTTCTTGGACCACCAAGAATTCTAATTTTTGCTTCCTCAATACCTTTTACGCTATCTATGAATTAATATTATATTATATTAATAATATACTTTATGTTAAACAATGTACAATATATATTATTTGTTGAATTAATAGTATTATACTTGGTATAATATCACATAATGCTGTATGTAGTACAACAAGAGGTTCCCTTGGCATAGATGGATGAGTAAAAATATAACATCTCCTGTATGGTCCAACTCTTTGTTTCAAATCTAACCAATTTTTTATGGGATGTATTGCTTCATAATCTGAAATCTTAGTATCTTCAAGTAATAAAAAGTAAATATAAAATGTTTAATGTTGTTCTTTGCTAATTATTTCATTTCTTAAATTTGAGTAATAAGTGATATGTCATGTCAAAATTATCATGTATATACCTTTTGCAAAATATCACATGCAGTTTGCCATGTTATTCTTTCTAAATGTAGAAATCCTACTGAAAACCAGAGCAGTAACAAATCCCGCAAGGTAATATTTAACTGTTGTATTGTAATACTTTCATTTGTTTCTGTACTGTCTAATATTAATTCCTAGCAAAAGCATTTAAGTAAAAATATTATATCCAACTTATAATTTTATAGATCATTAAATAAACTTTAAAAAATAAACTTTTTTAATATTTAATTTGTGTCTTGATTTTTAACATAAATGAACATCACTATAAAAGCTTAAACTTTTGTCATTTTAAATTGCTTACTAAAATATCTGTCCTTAAATCAACAAGAAATTTTACACCACTTTCAAGTCTTCCAATTATAATAAACAGCCACTGATAATCTGGAGTTAAAACACTTTTCAAATTTCGTTCACAAGAAACTATTCGTCTTATATTGTCTGACTAAAATAAAAAAGACAGATAATAACATAAATATTCTTTATATATTACTAAATTTTTATGTTGTTAGAATTAAAAAAACTGAAATATGAAATGAAAGAAAATATTTAGTTTATGCATTCAATAATAATAAAATAAAAAAAGGAAGAATATGCAAACCTCTGTAGAAATTAACTTTTCTGCTACATTGCATACAACACCACGTTGAATGGCATATTTAGATGCTAATATGTATAGAATTTGTTGTTTATCCTTTTTATTACTTTCCTGGTAACCATAACATAAAGCACGTGCTTTGTTCTGAAATAGAATTTAGTATTATTGAATTATATAATTAAGCTTTTGTTTATAAAGTAAAAATAAAAATAGGGATTTGACATGTGTAAAATATATATTTTTTATTCATCTGTTT
>NW_017100242.1:4722313-4739332 GCF_001263275.1 Habropoda laboriosa
AAAAATTAAATGTCATCTACAAAACATGAAATAATAATTTATATTACTAACCTCAATAATCCAATTACTAACATTAGTATTTTTAAATTTAAAAACTTCTTTTAACTGTTTTTCAAGAAAACTAATATTTTCACAAGATGTAGATACCTGACGTAAATTTTGACTAAGAATGGAGTTTGAAATCTTTTGAGCTTTACTACACTTCAAAAGAAATTTTTCACTATAAATAACTAAAGGTGTCAATTGAATTGTTTTAAATATCATATTTAACATTGTTAAGTATCATAAACGTATTGAAAAATATCTTAAAATTACTTTACATTAGAAAAAATTTTAGAAGATAGCTGCCTTTTAGTTACTTAAATCTTTTGGTCTTCTTATCGAACAATACTGTATATCTTTGATAATAAAATGTAAATTAAGAGGCAACCTTTAAATAACAATTGAAGTCTCAAGTATTTTTTATATATCTATTAAGATATGTAATTAACCACAAAATTAAGTAACAATCAATGTTGACATACAAATTTATATGTCAGTGGTCAAATATTTGTTTTTTTTTTCCACTATTTTTTACATTCTATCTGACGAAGACGTGTTCTTCTAGCAACACAAGTTATTTAATCTAGAGAATTTATTTGACAGTTGGATGTTAAATTTGAATTATATTTACTGAATAGCAAGAGAAAGGAAACAGAATATGAAAAAGTTTCTTTAATAATTGTTTCTAATTTTTCTTGTATTTTTGTGATTGATATAACAAATTGATAAAAAATATTATGTGATACAGTTGGCAATCATTAGTACTAAAATGGTGTTATGGTCAGAGGCATTATAATACGTATTTAATTGCAAATCGATTAAAAATAAATTTACAGAGCGTAGATATTTTCTAAAATAAATGTAAGCTTTCATCAACATACAGAATGCAGTTAGTGCATTTTTCTTGGGGTCTCATTTGGTATACTTTATTGACTTGTCAAGGTATTTTGATGAAGTGTATTCTATTTCATATAACATTTTCAACTTTGTAATTATGTGTTCTATTGTTATTTTAATTTGTAATAAGTTTAAAATGTTTTATTCGTTTTTTGTGTTACAGTTAATGCTTTTGAGTATAATATTACATTGTCTCACAATGGTCCTGTAGTATTAGGTGGAACTATCTCATTTAAAGCTGATATCTTTTACAATGATGAAAGACCATCAGGAACATTTAAATATAAGTGGAGTGACAATGCGTTAATTCCTCATATATACGAGGTTAGCTTTTCATCTTGTGTTTTATTAAAAGGTTTTAATAGTTTAAAAGACTTTTATTGCAATTTTAATAACAAATAGTTATATTTGTCAATATGAGTAATTTTTAATGAAAAATAATATTTATTATATAGTACAATGTTTTTTACATTCATGCATTGATGTATTTTACTATATGATTTATAAAGGAATGTTAAAATTTGTTATATTTTAAATATTAACTGTTACTTTTAAATTTTTATAGACAGACAGAACATCAAATACTACAACATATTGGAGTTTAAATATCCTACCTGAAAATTATACTGTTGGAATATATGAAGTTGAAGTAATTGTTAGTAAATATTATTTAATGTTATGGTATAGACTTACCAGTGTTCGTACTAAATTTTATGTCACTCGTAAGTTAAAAGATTTTTAAAGTTACTCTATTAATTTTTTTGTATGAAGTATTACTTGAAGCTAATGCCTTTTTATAGAATTTCTTAATGGAGACATTGAAATTAAGCAATCTAATAAGACATTAATGGATACATATGTCTCTTCAGCATCTGAAGCAAATGTGACTGTAAATATACGAGAAGGAGACATAGATTATTTAATGAAAGCCACAACAGTATCAATTTATTGGTTTATAGATTGCAAATATTTTGGCCAAACAAATGACTTAAATTTTCTCTATAATTTTACAAATTCTGATACATCACATATGCTAGAAGCTTTAGTAGTTGCATCATATGATTCACCAACAACAACCATTTTGCCACCAACAGCTACTTCACCAGTCACAACAATTGTATCAAATATTACAGTAGAAGAAATGGTAACTTCTAGCATACCTAATAACAGTATAACTATAAAGCCAACATTAGCATCCATAACACCAATACCTCTAGATGATGTACCAAACACTAGCATCTCCAGTATAAATATTTCTTTACCTTACATTTGTTTCAACTCTTCAATAATTCCTCCAGATCCTAATAAAACATATGGATATTTCACAAAAAAAATTGATGTTCGTGGTGAGTAATATATTATCATATAATATATAACATAATCATATTACATATAATGTACATGTACATTAGTACATATTGATATAAGTAACACTAATGTATATTTGTAGCACCTATAATGAATATAACAGTAGAAGGTACAAATTGGATTCAACCATGGGATATGTTGTCTCTCAATGTAACATGTAAAGGTTCAGGACCTTTCAATAAGTGCCTTTATTTCCATAGAGGAAAATATAATATTACTGGAAATGAAACATGTGATAGTGGAGATCATCTTTATTCTTGTAATTTTTCCATCATCCATTACTTTTTGGAACCTAGTGTATACACAATATTAATTATGTTGAATAATGATGTCAGCAAACAAATTTATCCTTTGACAATAAACATTTATAAAGGTATATTTTGTTATAAATATTAATAGTAATAACAGTTAGATTTTATTATAAAACTACAATCTTTCATGTTATTACAACTTTTATAATATAAAATTTATTTTGGTTATATATTTAAATACATTTTACAGTGACAACAAAACCACAATTATCAGTTATTGTAGTACCTGTTTCTTGCTCACTTGCTGCAGTGGTACTAATTATTTTTGGCATTGCATATTATATTCAAAGTAGAGCAAGATTTACAGTGGAAGTCGCTGATTTTGACTTTGGTCAAAATAATCCAGAAATGGAGTATAAAACATTCACAGAACGGCTAAGAGATTCATTCAATAATACCCTAAGACCAGGAAACAAACGGATAAGTGTACGCCAGCCCTATTATGGCAGCATGAATCACTAACAAGTACAGATTGTGCAAACTACATAGTCTTTGATTGCCACTGACAGTTTAATCACACATTACAAGAAATCATATTAACTATTTTTTGATATATATATATTTTTCTCTTTATCTTTATACACTAAATTTTAAATTGCTTCTGCATTTTCATACTAGCTTGAGTATTTTCATTATTTTTCCTTATTGTGTTTGTTTCTTCTTACATTTACTTCGTTTACAAATCGCGTATTATTTTATTTTATTGTTTTGTATATATTATTTTTAGAACTATAATTTCACGAAGTAATCGAATTGTTATAAATTTTAGGGTTACAAACCTATTGGTAATTCTCAAACTCTTCAGTGATGTTTAAAGAGGAGAAGAAAATTAGTAAATTATCAATCAGTTTGAAGGCTGCAGAAAATGAAAAAACTAAAAAGGAATTAAAGAAAATGAATTCCAAGAAAGGTCACAGAATTATATCTTACAGTATTTTTAAGTACCAAATAGCTTAATTCGAAAATGATCAATACTATACCACCAGTATATAAGTTTATTCATTCCAAACAATTTATAAATAAAGTTAAGATTGTATATAGAACAAATAAAAATTGTATATATAGGCTGTGAACATAGTATGCAATGAAATATTGCTTTTGATGTTTTGTGAAAGTGAAATTTTAATATTAATTTTAATGTTTTCTAGAATTCTAATCTTTTGAAGCCTTACAAAACACGTATTTTGTACTTTGAGTGTATTTAATTTCTTATTATTGGATTTATGTACTACTAAATTCTTGTATTACAACAAAACTGTTGGTTAGTACATAATTATATAAGTAAATGGATTACGAATTTAATAAATTTGGTAAACAAGAAAGCTATGTATGTGAATAAAATAAATATCTTATAATGTGATTTTTACACATTTATATGTGCTTGTGCACATATAAACGCATTCACGCACTCGTATATAGTATTAAACTTACATGTCATGAACTATTTAAAGCAAATTATTTAGCTAAAACAATTTACCAAAATGGACAAATTAGATTGATTACTAAATAGTATTTAATAAATGAAAATGTTCTTGTAAAAATTGCTGCAATTATCTTCCATCGTGTACATGTAACATTGTAATATTAAGAACATAAGGTAAAAAATGAAAAATAACACGAGTATCCGGTGGCACCATCTGAACACGATTATTGTGACCAAATAACCTACGTGTTCGTGAGAGTTCATTGGTACATCGTCAAAGATGTAAGATGGCGACCATTGAAATAAACTTACAAAATTGTGCTCTGTTAAAAGACGTTTGTGCAGTTGTCGTTTATTGAATATTGTCAGTTGATAGTTTTACCTTACATTCATGTAACGTCACTTTGTGATCATTATTAACTGAAACGTGTCTCTCGTAAAAGTACAGTACAAACTTTTTTCGAATTACGGGCTTACCATGTCAGTAATTGCCTCAAAGCCATGCCACGAGGAAGAGAATTCGAAATTGACGGAGGAAGATGATTGGAAAATGCAACTTGCATTTTGTAAAGCACGCCATACGGCGACAATTGAGGGTGTAAATTGTATTACACAAACGTGGAGAATGAAAGAACGGGTTTGTTTCTTTTTTAATTACTCTTGTTGATGTACTCTGAAAAATTACGTACTTGATTTTATACAATGGTTTCTTAAATTTTTATTTTTTAGATGAAAACTGTGAGCGTGGCTCTAGTTTTATGTTTAAATGTTGGTGTTGATCCACCGGACATTGTTAAGACACAACCATGTGCACGTCTCGAGTGTTGGATCGGTATTTATTCTAGTTTATTTACATCCCCACAATTCCCCTCTGCCATTGACATTATGTAATGCATTTTAAGGTTATGCATGTGTATGACAGCGTTTCTAAATGAATGCCATTTTAGTAAATAACTTCTAGATGGCGTCATATTTACTACTGTCTGTAACTTGAATATTGTACTAAACCCGTCTTTTATTCCTTCTTTGATATTGTCTCAAATATTTCTTTGTGTTTTCTATTAACATTGAATAATGTTTACAATTACATAATCTTATAGTTCTATAAAACTGTGAATAGAGATTGTTGTGTTAAAAATTTTCATTGTAATTTTTCAGTATATATGGCTACAACAAATTGCATTATTTTTTAATCATATTCATATAATTAATATGAGTAAGACTGTAAAATTAACTGATATTAAAGTAAAATAAATTATATTTTTTTATTTTTACAGATCCTTTGTCAGTTAGTCCGCAAAAAGCTTTGGAAACCATAGGTTCTAATTTACAAAAACAATATGAACGATGGCAACCAAGGGCTCGTTACAAACAAAGTTTGGATCCTACTGTTGAGGAGGTGAAGAAATTATGTACTTCTTTAAGGCGAAATGCAAAAGAAGAAAGGGTTCTCTTCCATTATAATGGGCATGGTGTTCCTAAACCTACTAGTAATGGTGAAATATGGGTATTTAATAGGGTTAGTAAAGTTGAACATTTTAGAATTTTAAATAATTATTTTATAAATGTTTTTAACATTAAATTATTGTTGCAGACATATACACAATACATTCCTTTGTCTGTATATGATTTACAGACATGGATGGGTGCACCTAGTATCTATGTGTATGATTGTTCTAATGCAGGTATTATTGTAGAATCTTTTCAACAATTTGCAGAACAACATGAAAAGGAATATGAGGTACAAAAATTCTGCAGAAGTTTTGATTAAAGGTAAATGTTACATGTAAGCATATTGAAAATGTCACTTTGCAGATGGAAAAGCAAGCAGTTCAGCAGAATCGTGCAACAGGAGTTGCAGGTGCCACAGCACCATCCTATAAAAATTGTATTCAATTGGCAGCATGTGCAGCTAATCAAATTTTGCCTATGAATCCAGATTTACCTGCAGATATATTTACATCATGTCTTACAACTCCAATAAAAATTGCATTGCGATGGTAAGATAAAAATATAATTTGTCGACGGAATACTATATTTTTATAATAATCGAAAATTTATTTTCTATTCAGGTTTGTAATGCAAAATACATCCAAATTAGTACCGAAAATATCATTAGATTTAATTGACAAGTAAGAATATTTTCAATGTTTATAAGAAATATATATGCAGTGTTTTCTTTAATAAACTGGTTAATTAAAATTATCAAATAAATTTTAGAATTCCGGGGCAGTTAACTGATAGAAGAACGATGTTAGGAGAACTTAATTGGATATTTACAGCAATTACAGACACAATAGCATGGAACACATTGCCCAGGGGTAAGCTTATATGATCCATTTATTTGTGATACATATAAGAAATGATAAGTTGTAAATATGTTTGATTTGTAGATTTATTCCAGAGATTATTCAGGCAAGATTTATTAGTTGCTAGTTTATTCAGAAATTTTTTACTTGCTGAGAGAATACTTCGCTCATATGATTGCACTCCAGTTTCTTGTCCAAAATTGCCACCTACTTACCAGGTAAATAGATTTTAATATTATGAATGTTAGTTTTTAATAGAAACTGTTATATTTCTAAATACTTTTCTAGAAATTAAGAAATATTTTTTATATTTATTAGTGTTTTATCATCAATATATTTATTTGTCATTAATTTAGCACCCTATGTGGCAAGCATGGGATTTGGCACTTGATCTCTGTTTAGCACAATTACCATCTATTCTTGAAAATGAAGATCAATTTGTGCATTCTCCTTTTTTTGAAGAACAACTAACAGCCTTTCAAGTATGGCTTACACTAGGTTCTAAAAGTCGCAATCCTCCAGAGCAATTGCCAATAGTATTACAAGTGTTATTAAGTCAAGTTCATAGACTAAGAGCACTGGAATTATTAGGACGTTTTCTTGATCTTGGTCCATGGGCAGTGAACTTGGCTCTTAGTGTAGGCATTTTCCCATATGTTTTAAAATTACTTCAAAGTAATGCTAGAGAACTACGCCCGTTACTTGTTTTTATTTGGGCAAAAATTCTTGCAGTTGACAGTGTAAGTTTTAACATTAAATGTTTAAAAATATTTGAAATCATATTTTACATCTTTTTTAAGAATTTTTGTTTTATTGTGTGCTTATTTTATTCTGTTATAGAGTGAACATAGAACGTTAGCAGCATTTGTTTTGGCTAGTATTGTAAATGATTATCGACCAGGTCAAGTAGCTGCAAATCATGGTAGTCTTGTTTCAATTTGTTTGGAACAACTTGGAGATTCAAATGCTTTATTACGACAATGGCTCTGTTTATGTCTTGCAAGACTTTGGCATAATTATGATAAAGCAAGATGGTGTGGAGTCAGAGACATTGCTCATGAGAAGTTGTTTACATTATTACAGGATTCAGTTCCTGAGGTATAAAATATATGTAATTTTATTTAGTTTATTAATATTTATACATAATAGCATTAATATATTTAAAGGTAAATAACATTGCATAGGTTCGAGCAGCTAGTGTTTATGCTTTGGGCACATTTATAAATAGTGTAACAACACGAAGTGAACATGCAAATAATATTGATCAAATTATTGCTATGACACTCATTAATACTATATCTCATGATATGTGTCCTTTAGTTAGAAAAGTATGTAAGTCTGTTACATAACAATATATAATTCTTATAATGGACTTTGTTATTCTAATGTAAAGAAAATATAAACTATTTTGCAGGAATTAGTAGTAGCACTACAATGGATGGTTTTACATTTTGAAAATTCCTTTGTAACTTTAGCGTTGGCTGAAGAAAATAGCCGAAAAGACCTAGTAGTGGAAACATTATCACCATTTAGTGGAATGAGACGTATTAGTTCCAGGGATAGATTAAAAATGCTTTCTCCAAACAACACATACAGTGTAGACAGCACAGATGGATTTGGTCAGGATCGTATTAAGAGAGTGTCATCATCATCGTCTATTAGTAGTTTAGGTAAGTAATAAAATGTGTTGCTTTTAGCTAGAGTTACTAGTTTTATTGTCGGATTTTGGATAACAATTCCTTGTATTGTTTCATTCGTGTGCCAGGAAATAATTGGGAGTTCGTGAGGAAACCTTGCGAGTCACTTGGTAATAATGATTGGAAATTCCATTGCATGTTCGTACATAGTTCATCTTTCATTTCTAGATTTTGTAATTTTTTATTTATAGCTAATGCTATATCACTACTTCGTTATCTGCAAGCACATCGTAAAAACCAGATATTTTTTTATACTAAATACAAAGTACAATAAACTATGTTTTATTACTTGTAGGGCATAGTTCTCTTGGAAACTTACCAAGTCTTTCCTATGGTAGTGTATATATGAAACTATGGCATGGATTATGTAGTCTTGACAATGATCCTCACCCTGCAGTTGCTGCAATGTCTCAGATAGTCACTAATCACATTCGAAGTCAGGTAAACATAATAGTTTTGTAATAATTATAATAATTTATATTAGAAGCAAAAATTCATATTAGAATAAAATGTTGTAATACTCGTTTAATACAGGTTAAAGGATCTTCTGCACCTAAAGAAGTAATTGAAACAAAGATATCTTCATCATTGTCTCTTCCGCCTTCCCCATCGAATCGCACTACATACTTAAGGTTAGTTGACATTTAGTTATTTTTACCTATCACAGCCATATTTATATATTTAACTTATTGTGTTTAAAAAAGCAATAGTAAAGGAGAATCGCCTCCTACAGTAAACTCTGGAACAGATCTATTGCGTTCATCAAGAATTCCATCGCACAGTAATCGTTCAAGAAAGCCAATTCCTAATACGGTTAGAGCTATTTGATATATCGGTTAAGTAAAGTATAATATTTCTTACATAATCATTATTGCTGCAATGCTGTTTTATTATAGATATCAGAAGAAGCAGATGAAGTTACTGGTATTAAAACACCATTAACGACTTCACAGTTTGTTGAATGGAGTTGTGCTCAATTTGCTCAGCCTGTTAGTTTAGAAAGTGAAACTGAATCAATGAATGATATGGAAAGTAGAGCTCACTATGAAAGAGAGTGGCGGTAAGAATTCGTAATGTTATTAGAGCGTGCGCAAAGTTTAAAAAAAAATTTCAATGTTTAGGTATCTGAGAAATAAAATACAAAGACGTGAAGCAAGAGAAGAACAGTTACGCGCAGTACAAAGCAGAGTAGAATCTCAAGTATTTCACACAAGATGTCCACAGTCTCCAGAAGTCTTAACATTTCATCCTTTTGAACCTCACTTGGCTGTAGCATTGAAAGATTCCTTTGGGTATTTGAATTTTGACATAGCAGATTTTTATTGCTAACATATAAAAAGTTATTTAACAATATTATTCATGTTTAGGGTATGGGATTGTCAAACTGGAACGAGATTGACATACTGTGCAAGTCGTGGAAATAAAACATCACGTATTACAACATTAGAGTTTATTAATGCTCACGATGTAACGTTATTGATGGCTGGGTCTGATGATGGTTCAGTTAGGGTTTGGAAAAATTATAGTAGTATGTTAAATCGTGAGCCAGTTTTACTTACCGCTTGGCAAGCATTAGCTGATATACAGCCCGCAACGAAAACTACAACTGGTGCGTGTTTAGTTTCCAAAACAAAAATTTATTATAGTTGTATATGTTAATTTAAATTGTTTGTAGCAACAGCTGGATTAGTTAGTAAGTGGGAGCAAAAATCTCTTACTTTAGCCGTAACAGGCGATGTTCGTATTGTTAGACTCTGGGATGCAGAGACTGAGTTAAAGAAACAAGATATACCAACAGGTGCTGATTGTTGTGCTACATGCATTGACGTTGATGGTGTAGGTTAGTTCTTTATATTATTTTAATCACGTGACAGTTGTACATCAAAAACATATTATAGTTGCTTTACTAATGCCAATTTAACTATATTTTAGTATATTTTATAAAGAATTTTACGTTAAAACGAATTATTAGTGTATTGCGTATGTTAGATAAATATGAAGTATTCTTAAACTAAATATTTATAATCCATAACAAATTGTGTAGTTTAAACGAGTTATATATTTATTTATTGATAATATGCAAAAAGTGGTAAGAGTGGAATGTTGAACACTTTGATGATGTTTAACTTTTCATTATGTTATATTTTGTATATATTTTTAAATATAAGATATAATGCAAGTAGTATGTCATTTAATTATATGTAGGTGCAATGATGACAGTCGGTTGTGGAGATGGTTCAGTCCGATTATTTGATAGAAGATTACCTCCATTAGAATCAAGAGTTATGATATGGAGAGAACATACAGCATGGGTGTTAGGCACATCTTTGAGAAAAACTGAAAGATCTGCACCACAGTTGTTTACCGGATCATCTTCAGGAGATATTAGAATATTTGATCTTAGAAAATATTCTTCTGTAAGCAATGTACAGGTAACGCAGGGTATTACAGCACTGACTGCACATGAAATGGCTGATATTTTTGCATGGTAAGTTTTAAATATTGCAAAATTTATCTGCCAAATTTACATAAATTACTAAAATAAATTCAAAATACTTTCAAATAATAATGTACAAACAAACATCTAAATAATAATGTATTTGCCTAACATTAATGCTATTTATTTATGTTTCAGTGGATCGACAAATCATTGCATAAGCGTGTATAACACAATGGGTCAACAATTAAATACAATAAAGTTTCATGAAGGATTTATGGCCACTCGTATCAGCCCTGTAAGTTGTCTAAGTTTTCATCCTTACCGTGTGGTTCTAGCAGCTGGACGCGTAGACAGCACTATTACCGCATATGCTTCTGAGCCACGCAGATGATTAATAGAGGTTGAATTGTTGTAAAATTATTTTTGCAAATGCAAATCTATAGTACTTGATGTCCTTAGCATTAATAGTCAGTAAAAAAGAAATGCTAAGGTCGAGATGTTGGAATTCATTTGGAAAAAAAAAAAAAAAGAATGTAAATTATTATTTATCAATTGTTTGCATTTTCTACTGCGTTTTTTCTTCCTTCTTATACAAAAAAAAAACTATTTTTGAGATTAGTTTATATAGAGGAATTAACATTTTTTGTGAGCAAAGTAACCAAAGTCTTTTGAGGCGACCAAAGAGAAGCTTGATGATACAAGTTACATATACAAGGACAATGTAACTTTTTGAAACGCAGTTGAAAGAAATTTGATGTTATTACAAATAATACAGATGTTATGCAACGAAAAAGATATGAGTACATGTAGTACGAATATGTTTAATATTTAATAAAGCTTGTAACATGCGCGAGGATATAACCTTGATTACTGTGCCATGCAGAATTAGCTTAGATTAAATTTATTAATCATATTTTCTTTTTAGTTTTGATGATAAAATATTTAATTTCATCTTTACAAGCTGATAATTCCTCGTATTAATTTTCTTATTTTCTAATACTTTAGTAAAATCCTAAAAGAAAAGAATTTTAATCTTAGAGAGTTAGAAATTATCTGTAAGCATTCTTTTAGCTATTGATAAGTATTTTATAATAACATTGGAGAAATAAATTATGAAGACAGTATATTGTTGCGCGTGGATGATGAGTCCGTGATATTACTTTACAACACTTCACAAACACTTTATTAAATACAATTGTATACAGACTATACAATATACAGAGTGAGGCACATAAAACATGACAATTGAATATTATCAAAAATATTCGTGATATGAACAAATGTTTTTAGAAAGAATTTAAATATTATAGGCGGTGCACTTTTCGACATAATTTGCTAACAAAAAATTAAATTACACCAAAAAGTGTGTCCCTTAAAATACTTTAGTTCTTCGTAGTAACATTTCTTCACATCATAACTATTTTTGATAATATTCAATTGTTCCACTTTGCCTGTATAACTGTACTATAAAATATCACGGTTCGTCAGTTCGTTAAGACCGCGACTCTCTTCGATAAATTGATAATGTCCGACGGTAGAAGAAAGCAGTCTTTTATCCCGTTCATATTGCATTCGCAATGTACAAAAACACGGATATACTACACGCAACAATATTATTCAATAATTTAAATGCATTATTTTAGTTTATGATATAGTGCAATAAAATGATAGTGCATTAGATTATTGGTAATAAGAAAATCGAAATAGATTGCTTAAGTTAATAACTGAAGTAATTATACGATTTCTACGTAAATGGATGATCTTTGTGTAAACAGTCTACCTTATGTATATCTTTTTACTTATAATTTTCTTATTATTAAATTTTTCGTTGCAATTTTAAGAAAAAATCTAATTTTTGTAAATGTTAAGTATCATATACTTAGCAGTAACAATATTTTGTGTTAAGTGATAAATTTAATGTTACATTTAACGTTTTTTAACGTTTTAACGTTAAATTAAGAAAAAGTTCATAAGTAAATTCTTTTTCAATAACAAATGGTTTAAATAATTAAATAAATATATGTACATCATTTGTATTCAATTAATAATTAAGCCACTATGCTATTTGGAAGGTATTTTACGAAGTAATATTTGTATGTTGTATGTGTTTATTTTATATTGCTACTATAACTGTTCATTGAAAAAATAGTATGTCAGTGTACATGACGTGTACATCGAAGCAATCAGATTTCATATACATATACATTAATAATATGAACATGAATTATAATTGCATAAATAAATAATAAAAGAGGAACGAAAAGAAATCAGGTAATAAAATCGAGAATAAGAATGTAAATAAATATACGTATAGAATATCGAGTACAGTTAGAGAAACCATTATGTGCAGATAAATTTATCTCTTCGTATTATACAATACTTTTGTTATTGATATATGATGTTGACGTTCGGAGGCTCGATAAAAGATATGAATTACTATACCCTAAGTACATAAAACAAGGATTTCCAATGTAGATGCGCATATAAGATGTTCCAAAACTTGGATCTATTCATACTAACATATAAATACATAAAAGCAGGTTTTTATTTGACAAAATTATTGCAGACGATCTGAAAAAATTTTAACTATTAAATACAACTAGAATTGTATTGTAAGTATAATGTTTATGCCAGGTATAAAACTTTTATTTATGTATATAAAACATTACATGTGGTTTAAAAATGTAATTTGTCGTTGGACAAGATGTATTTATTTCGTTGGAGAGTGGCCAGGTATTTTAAATGATAAATTGATGTAGTATTATAATTTTCCAATTATTAATATGCGTTTCAGATAATATGTCGATTATTTTTATGGTGAATTTTCCGAACATCTCGTATGGTTTGATGGAAATTTTAATAGAGACATAAAATGTACTTAAGCGTTAGAATCAGCATTAATTGTTAAAATATAAATACCTAGAACTATTTCTGTATATATTATACGCGGTAGACCATCGTTGCTGTTGTTAACAATAATTATCGGTAACGCCGAATATTAGAAAGACAATGTCAGAAGAGCGAACGCGATGTATTATTTTGCACTGTACCCGTAATTGTATATGATCGCCTTATAATAAATACACTATAATTATGTTATTTCAGCGTATAATTGATTTACAAAATAACATTTATTATTTGAAAAAAAATTATCATTATAATCTATTTTATTCTGGCTGAAGATTTATTTAGAATTATTTATATGGATAACAATTGCTTGTAGTATATTTAATAACTTGTAGAAGTTATTGTTTTAAGTTAATTAAAACTGGTAAAAAATTATCTTGTATCTTTACAAGTAACTGGATAAAAGCGTAGCACGTCCATTTTTATTATTATATAAATTACTTCAAATTTAGAAGTAATAAAATAGCTGACAACAAGAAATATTATTTTTAATAATGTAATTGTAGCATATAAATTCTATCTCTCTTCATTTTATCACTTTTTACATACAATTTCGATATTGATACTTGCCTCTTTTTCCTGCTTAAATTATCAATATTAAAATGATAATAATCTTTGAACGTTCAGTACAATTAAAATATTCCAAAATGCCTTCTACTTTAACAAGAGATTCGTACAGAAATTCAATTATAAGTAGCATGTAACAATATCCAGATTGCTTTTTTTAAACTTTATTTTGTTATTATTCATTGGGAATCATAAGATAAAAACATGTAATAAAATCTATTTTAGTTTTTCCGTTTCTCATATCATTTTTTATTTTCCATTTTTAAGAATAACTATTATAAAGTTTAACATAACATTACTTGTTTAGTATACATTGTACATTAAATATTCTAGGCACATTTTATTTAGTTGCAAATTACGTACTTAATAATAATAACTCATTATGAAGGGTATATTTCATAAAAATAGTATAGTAACTTATTCAATGGTCATTTTCAGGCAGCTTCATTATGATATTTATAAGTTATTGTTAGTTAATAAAACAATGATGTAACATTCATCGGGTAATGATGTGCAATTTGCACACTGGCATCTTATATTGACTGTTTTCTGCCACTCTTTTACCTCGGAACGTCATATGTATGTATCTCATTATTAGTATCCAAATCATCAACGTTCTTAGATCTGCAGGCTCAGCTTGTAAGTGAATCAGAATATAAAATTAAGTTGCTGAATCAGAACTAACGGTTCGTATTTTTTTGAAATTATTACATTAACAATAGAATTTCATTACCTTGTAAAATCTTATTGATTACAATGATAAAACACCGTTTGAATAATAATAATATTTAAATGGTAGTCGGTAAAGTAGAGAACAAATTTTTTGATAAATAATAAAGAAAATACAAGAATGTAAATATTAATGGAACTTAAAGTTTAAATAGTAGATTTTAAAATACACTTAAGTATAAAGATGATGCAATGGTAATTGACTGTCCAGCTGGATTTTTTTCGTAAACTTTTACTACTTAAGACATTTTACTATTAAGGACAATAATCACCTTTTTTAAAAATCCCAAGCTGCTTCTTTTCTAACCACTCCACTATTTTTTATACCTAACAATTAAACAGATTTCGGAGTTAGTAATTGCACTGTTGCGATGATTTTTTGTTAGTTATAAATAATGTTATGTCATGCATGTTAAGTTAAAAGAATTTTTATTTTTATTACCTTTCTGCAAATAGTTTTTATCGTACTATTGCAATTTATTATGTTCTGTTCGAAATTTTTATAATTGAAGTTAAATCCCGTTAAATCCATTTTGGGTATTCCGAAGAAAGACTACCGTATCTCGTCCTGAAACAAACGTCTATGTAGAATATGTGCATCCAGGTATCTACGGTTTACTTTACAACAGGGTGAAAGAACAAGAAAGGTTAATACCGTGTGCGTGTTCTTTAAACAATATTTGCCCTTACTTCCATATTTTTCTATAATCTTATCTTCTTTCACTTTACAGAATGTCCCGACTATTTCTATGACCTGTTATGCGTATTAGCAACCAGTGTTGCTAGATAAGAATAGCTTAGGGTAATGACCTTATTTCACAGCATTTGAGATTCTGTATCGCTTGGGAATTTTGACAAAAACGCAATGTGTTTCTGCATACATCGTACACGTCATCATTTCATGCGATCTTTCAATTTCCAAGCTGCAGCTTCCACACTTTCGAGTAAAGCGAGCTTCGTTTGTCGTCAGAACGAGATTTGAAGTTATTCCTAAATTATCGATAAAATCGCAGGTAAAATAAATTTTATAATGGTGGCTCTATAATCGTTCAAAAACGTTATAATTACGTTAATTTCTGCATGTCAAACTTGAGCACTTGTTTTCCTTATTGAAAAGTTTGTATTTCAAAATGCAACTGCTAATGCGAATCATGAGTTAACAATTTTATTTTTGCAGGAACTAGTCGTTGTAGATCTTTTACATGTACTGCATTTATTTCAAGTAAAACGTTAATATGAACTCTTTGTTAATTTATTTAATTTGCAACTTATTATCAAACTATTTTTGTAATACACGAACAATCTTTTCATGAAGTATTGTAAAATATTTTTCTGAATGTCTGTTGATTTTTAAATAACAATTCTATAATTTTATAAAATTAAAAATTTCTTTTAAGGAATTTTTTTTTTCACACGAAAAATGACAGTTACTTCAAGAATCGATTATCGTTTGATAATATTAGATTACACTACATATCGATAATTACAGCAGTTTCCGATAAAAGTCGTCGGCAGCACTTTGGCAATACATACTGAAGAAATCCCTTTTATTTTACTTGATTTATTCTTTGCACAGATTTCTTTTAGAATATTTTTTATATCCTTTATCGGTATAAAGTTTCTATTAGTCTTACTGTATATATCTTCAGCGATTTAATTAAATTCTCTTATTTATACATAAACTAAAGTATTTATTTGAATGAATATTTCATATAAAATAATTATTAAAGAATTGCCGTCTCAGGCTCATTAATCAATATTTTAAAAGTTACTTACGTTATACAAATCAAACCATTCAACATACATCTTACAACATTATACATATGTATTCATGCAAAATTCTTTAATTCATAATTGGTTCATTCTCGAGCGTGAAACGCTAAATCTATAATTCTTCTCCACTAATGTCTTTCCTTCGTAAACATTGCTGTAGACTTTGTATCGCCCATTGTAACGATCGAAAGTATGACGTTTGATTATACATACATACTTACATGCCAGAGTCGTAAGCAAACGATTGTCCCACTTCAACGAAATAACGTAATTGAAAAGGTGAACATTCATTCATGTTTCATGGAGGAGGCTTATATTTCATGTTTATTTCATGTTATAATGAGTACATATTATTAAACTACGGACTGTGATTCAAGCCGTGCAGGCACGTGCGTCGTATGTGCGGACAAGGCAGGGACGAGGCGCAGCCGCAGTCGTTGCTCGGAGCTCGATCGGGCCGGTTGTATGTTTATCTGTAGGTAGATTCGCGAGCACTAAGTGTCGTTCAGTCCATTTCGAACCGTTCCTCGGAATGGTCTTTTTTCTTTTTTTTCTA
>NW_017100242.1:4739344-4740389 GCF_001263275.1 Habropoda laboriosa
AATTTTCTTCTCTGTGTGTCTATTTGATTCTATCTATCGGGATTGTGTGTGTTTACCGATCATCGATAATTCCTTTCAAGACTTCAATTTCAACGAAACGGACGGAGAGTGAAAGAAAGGAGAAGAGCACATTGTTATCCAAATTGACATGGATCGATTATCAAGAATGATCCTAAGAAAGATCATTATAGATTTTGTGTGCCTATTCATCGGTAAGTTGATCAGCACTGTATCTGTATGTCTACAATATAGATGCACGAACGAATCACAAGAATATTTGTCCTATTCGTAATACAAGCGGTAAACGACTGGTTCGAGAGATTCCTTTGTATCCGCACTAGAAGGGTACGATGAACGATGATTACGTTATATCGGGCAGCTGTCAGATTGACAGTCAAGGCGCCGCATGCGGCTTGTTTGATCTCCAAGTGAGCTAACCTTTAAGTTGGCAGGTGCTTGCCTCGTCAGGAATAACGTTAAATGACGGTACATTGTCATTACGCTTGTAAAGCTTCGTCTTGCCTAATTAGGTTGACTAGATATTCAGTCGGTAAAGTTTACTATGGAACATTCCTCAGCGGAATGTCTATGGCGCGTCAGGTTATTGTTTATGCAGGCAAACTACCATAGGTATTTATCGAAGTTCGAGATTCGAGATTTTCATTGCACGAGTAATAAAATCGATTATCTGTTACGCTATTCTAACTAACTTATGTAAACCTAAATAATCCAATGTTGCAATATTATTAATAACCTTTAATAGGTTCAAAAAAGTCTCTAGTTTACAGTTTTGGCGAACTTCTTGGTATATATTCTTGGCTTAAACAGAACAAATGGATTGTTGGGTAAAATACTTTGATTTCGTATGGTGGAATAAGATTCGAGAAATAATTAAAATTATCTTGATAAACACAGGAGAATAGCAACACCCTTTAGCTCGATCGATTTAATCTGAGAAGTGGTGACATGGTTTCGTTTAATAGGCTATCTGGTACGTTGCAGTTATTCGATATTCTTTTTATTTCATGGAAGTCTAATATTTTAG
>NW_017100242.1:4740651-4762040 GCF_001263275.1 Habropoda laboriosa
TCTTAATTTATTAAAAAATATATAAAAGTTGACTATATCATAGAAGTTGTCAGTTACATTATATTTACTACAAGTTTTTACGTTGAAGCGATAGTTTCGTATAAATTGATCTTTTTGTAGGTCACACTTGAAATTCTATCCTTCTCGCGTCTGTTTTGATGTTGCAACATCCCGTATAGAATACAAAAATAAGCAATTTTCATTTCATTACACTTTTATATCTTTTCCTTCACATCAGTGTTGTTATTTGTCCGAAACAGAATTTATAGTAAAAAGCACGGTTTATCGGTGTCTTTGATTCATCCATTTGACCGTTCACGGTATTTCGAAGCAATTTTTCGTGATGTTGAGAATAAAGAAAATTTATGACCCACGAGGAAAAAGAAAAAAGAAATACATCGCGAAGTTTTTCTCGAGTCGTCAAATGTAGGAGACGAGGCTCGTGAGAATCGCGAGTAAAAGGGAAAAGACAAAGTGCTGCCACGCTGGGTAAAGAGAAAAGAGGGATCGCGGGCAGAGATGAAAACCAGATAACGCAAAACTGAGTATTATTCGCGGTGAGAAGTAGGTCGAGGGCATTTTCGCCTTGAAAGTTGCTCGCAGGTGTCTATTTATTTGCTCTTTGTCGCGTTTGTTTTCAAGTTCAACATGTGAACAACATGTCAACATGTGGACTATGCACGTTGCTTCACTTTCCTCGCTTTTTACATTTTTTTTTTCTTCTTCTGTCTGTACGTTGTTATAGGGACTGTTTTATCGCAGAGAGATGTGATATTAACAGTTTAACGTGAACGATCAATTTTCTTCGATGAAAGGAAATTTGTATGCGATGACGTAATTTGATCATTATTTATTAGACGTTAGAAAAGTGTATGGTATACATATGTATGTAGGTTATGTGTAGGATGTTATTATACTGTAATATTAAAGTTAACTTGTTGGACTACGTTTTGTTTTAGATTTACTTTGTTTAAGTGAAAGAAATTGATTTAAGGTATGCGTGTGGTTTGTAATTACAATAATTTAAGTTTAATATGTGCTCGTATCTACATTTTACATTAAGCTACCATTAAATATATACATATTTCCTTATGTCGATATATTCGTTTATATTCGAAGTATTTATATATTTACTGTACGCATACAATATTAATTGTGTTTAATTAAATTTAAAATGAAAAGTATAACAATTTCATTTCTAACCTTATTTATTTTTTGTTTTGTTTAATAAATATCGTATTAAAAATTTTAATTATATGATACCGGTATTTACTACTTATTATTATCATTATTGCATAAATAAAGGATGCAATTAAAATAATACGTTGTAACTGGAAGAAATCAAGATTTCTGAATTTAGATAAAGATGTTGAAAGTTGAAAGTAAAATAGAAAGTTTCAAAGAAAGTCAAAATAAAATGTCTTACTATATCATATGAAATATAAATCACCTATAAGAGTTGATAAAGAGTTAGGTACAACTACATCAAATGAAGTAATCAAAAAAGTTAAGATTACATTTAGAGAAATACAAAAATATGTACAATAATGAATGAAATTTTGAGAATTTGTTATTGATGTTTTTTCTCGCAGTTTTTTATCAGATTTCTTAGTAAAAATTTGTAGATAACTTTAATCGACTGTTATCGTATTATTTGATCCAATAGAATTATGGAGATTATCAAGAGGTGATTGTTAAAAATGAATTAAATTTTGAGAATTTGTTATTGATGTTTTTTCTCGCAATGTTTTTTATCATAATTTCTTAGTAAAAATTTGTGGATTATTTTAATCGATTGCTACCGTATTATTTGATCTAATAGAATTATGGAGATTATCAAGAGGTGATTATTATTCATCACCATGTCAGGTGAATTATTATTCATGCCATGTCAGTATCTACATATGTACATATCTGATAAAAATTTTATTTCGACAAATGTGTGAATCATAACAAAAATTTTCACTTGAAAAATATCATTTCAAATAAATGCGTACAATATTAAAAACTTCTTTCTCACAAAACAATATTAAAAATAATGGCATAAGATGTTTCGTATTCTTTGTTTAAAAGATATATTAAAAGTAAAAATGTAAAATACTTAAAATCTTTCTTTTTTTTTTTAATAGTATTAAAAACGTGCAAAATATATGAAGTTTCTCTGTAAAAAATAATTAACGTCGAAATACAAAGAAAGAAAAGAATTAATGTTAGAAATTAGAAAGTGCAGCTGAAGCGAAAGAATATTTTCTTTCTTAACACTTTCCCCGGTGTCTTTTAACGCACTGTTCACTTTCAGCTCTGCGTTATTAGGTCTTTCAAACAGCGTAACTGGTGTCATTGAGTGGAGCGTGTCTTTCACGATTCTCTCTAATAACTGCACCCTTTCAAACTTCGTTAAGACCAGCATAAACAGGTCCGACTTTGTGTAGGGTATTACAGGCAATTTCGTCGGAATCTATATACTACTATACCTCCCTAAACCATATGGCAGATCGAACCCATACTGCAAGAGGCAAGTGCAAATTAGTTGCTCAAAATCACGTTGACTGAATGACTGAATGGAAGGTCTGCCATGGTATTAAATACTTCCCATGAATGTCTCTTTATAAACTACAGAATAATCCTGCAAATAAATTACCTGTAATTGCTTATACTAATTTTTTTATATTAATAAATTTGCTAATTTTTGCTTGTTTGCGCTTTCACTTTTGTTGTGCTGGATAACACGTAACACGCAGGTTAATAATAATTATGTATTTACATGTTAAACTTAATTACGTAAATTTTGTATAAGTTAATAATACAATGAAGAATATGAAGGAATGAACGAGGGAACGTTCAGCATGTAATTTGAAAATAATTAAGGCCTATAGTTTTCCACTTGTAGGTATATAATGCAGAACGATTGAATAATGATGAATAATGATAAATGAAAATGATGTACATATAACTTCAATTTGTAAAGTTTATTAAATGTTAAAATTGACTCACTTAAAAATGATAATTATAATTTATTTGAACTTGTTCTTTATTTTGTATATTATTATAATGTAATTGTTTTAGTATCATATCTTGCTATCTGTTTGTGTTATTAGTTTTTAAGTGTTTCAGTGTGATAGATAATTGAATAACATTAATGTATGAAATATGTTTTAATTTATAAAAATTTTTTGTTTTAATTTTTCATGGTACAAATAAAATTCAAACATTTCGTTGCATTCGTCGAGTGCATTTTCGTTGAAATTTATTCAAAATGTGAATTTTCATATTTTAAGAAAGGACATAACCTAAAAACAGTGTCACAAATTTATGTATTAGAAATATTTAAACGTAGAACTTTGTGACATTTCAATCTTTTTCTTCGCGAAACATTCTGCTTTAAGAAATGTGTTAGTACTGAAGCTATTAATATGGAAAGACTTTTTTAAGATGGATAAAATACAGCAAAATGAACGACGAGTAAGTATGGGGAAATACAAATATTATGCGAATTGAAGCCTATGCTAATAACTAAATAAAGTCTGCATTCCACACAACGAGTTTCTCTATTTTTAATTAGTTACGATGTTATACATTTTTATTGTAAATTATATATAGCGACAGGGATAAATACAAATACACTGCGGTAGTCTGATAAACAAAACAATAATACAAATTTCTCGACTGATTAACTGGGATTAAACAATTAAAATGATAAGACGAATGTAGTATACAAAATGTAACACATTATTTTCACTTGTACTTACTATTAATAAAGTATTCGAGGGAAATAGGTTAGCAAAAATAACAGTTTTGAAATAACTTGGTAGAAAAATTGACCATTGTTTCCTTACGAGCTGGACACTGCGTAGTTACACTATCTTTTTCACTATAGCTGACTTGATATTGTTAGTTACGTCAAAGTTAGCATTTAGAGAGTCATCGCCTTCAAGGAGCAGTGTCAATTCGCGTTTGTTCAATTAACTGTCAGACGCGCGATATTATCTTATTGAATATTAAATAATTGCTTCGGCATTTTCTCCGCGGTATTACTGTCACAGTAAATCGTTATTTTTATTAGACAGTTGCTTGTAACTACAAGCGCGGGGAATACCCGTTTAAAGGATAAGCAAGCGCGCACGCGTGTATGAACGCGTTTGCGGTCATCGTGTAACCGGCTCTATAATTTATCTTAAAATCACTTTACGTACCGTTGACAACTATTTTCATTATATTTTCGATTTCACGCGGCTTACCCATTCTGTCGCGTCCATAGTTCTTTCTTTCGTCGATCATACCTCCTCTTTCGGTGTACGCTTATTTCTATATGGTGCGCCTTCTCACAAAGTCATGAATAAACGTCGGCTCGAGGCAGAAAGATGAGTGTTGCTACGTGGTACGTGTACGAATAGGAAGTGTTAGGAATGATGTGTTTGTGAACCGTGAAATATCGAGGCGAAAAGGACACGGTCCGCAACATGAAGCCACGCGATATGTACTATGTGAATCTCATTGCTTCGAAACCGTTAGCGAGCGCGCATAAGAATGCCTCACCTTTCAAGAGATTTTTAAACGTGATTCATCGCCAAACGTATTTATTCGAATCGTTGTTATTATTCCGTATGTGTATACATATATGGTGAATCATAATACGTGGGCATAAATTAGTTTTTGTTACTCTGACTATACACTGATTAGGCAATACGAAATTATATTTGTCTGTAAATTATTTAGTTCAGTGGTTCAGAATATATACTTGTTAGACCTGACTACTTACTTAGTTTCAAGTCATCTTATTTTCATATCGTGAATATGAATATTCATTAAATTGAATTTTTTCAAGTGATTTATTTGTAATAATATTCTGTGTGTGTGTGTGTGTGTGTGTGTGTGTGTGTGTGATGTATTAAAAGATTAAAGAATTTATAAACTCGAGATTTGCAAAACAGCTTAATGTAGCAATAGAACGTATTTAGATTGATTTTCTGTTCATATATTATTTATTATTTACGTTTAATTTGTAAAAGAAACTATTATTACTTTTAACTACTGACTAATTAAGCTGACTATAACCACAAGAGTATAATAAGTAGATATGTATCAAGAAAACAAAATGCAGAACGCAACGAGAAAAATGTTTAGTTTTACACACTGATACGTGAAGAAAACGATTTTTACTCAGTGATAAAAATATTCATATTTTTTTACGAAGAATCACAGAAGGTCTTGAAAAACGAATTTTAATAAAAAGTGGGTCATTTTTAAGTCTTTTGAATACGATACTGTGGTTATATTTTGAGGAGAGTGTAGTAAAAAACGCACAAACAAGAAACAATACGACAAAATGTATAGTGATAAATTGCTTTCTATTATATTTCTGCAACTCATTAGAAAGTGTCTATTGTTACGTATAAGCCAACGATACTATGTACTTACTTACTTCTCGATGTTCTTGGTGGTCTGCGGTTTTCTAGATTTCCTTCCTGCGATTCTGTTTTATGATGAAATAAAATATCTGTAAGTCAATTATCTTGCAACTAGTACTTTTACATTAGTGTGCAATTTACGAATATAAAGTATATAAAAATGAATTTATACAGAATGATTCATTAGAAACAGGCAGGCCACCTTAATATGTTTTGTTATGTTGACGTTATGAAAATCTATGTTTAGCGAAAGGAGCAAACACGTTTCGACAGAACATTTCTTCTTACGATCATCTTTTTCAACGTGATCTACATGTATCAATACTATTTTCTTCAATGGAATAATATGTACACATATATTTTTCTTAGTGCAATGATAGGAACAAGACGAATACAGCAACCTAACCTTTTTTTTTCAATTATCGAAATATTGCAATTTACACTTCTTATATATTTGAAATTAAAGCAGTATGTTTTGTTTTTTATAAAAATAACCTTGAATACATATTTTTTTTTAATCATTTCGTTCATCTTTTGAAACAGTTTAACTTCGTCTTAAGCAGTTTCTTCAGATATTTATGAACAGCGAAGATATTTTAGCGTATCCATTTACGTGTCCCACCTTATACATATGTATGCAGTATATAGTTTCGGTTTCTAAACAGACGGACACAGTAGAGGTTTTTACGAATTGAGGTTATAGTCGAAATCGAGGTCATGCAATACATGGCTTTCCTATGTGATATACAGCTGTGAAATGTTTCACTTGTTTATCGCCACAGGTGACTATAGTGGTATAAGTATTGATTCAGCTTAAATATTAACCGTTGAAAAGAACTATGACATTTTTAAATAAAGTAAATGTTCGAAATCATACTTGCAATGTAACTTTCTGAATTATTTCATGTATTTTTTAACATGTTTCTTCTTTCTCAACTTGAATTTGATTTACTTTTGATAATTGTTATAATTGCAAACACTTACATGGTAATTGAGTTTGTATTATTTATTTGTTCTTAAAATATAATGTTAGAAAATAAATACCCGAAGAATTTATCAAGTCATAAAAGAATTTATTTGAAAAGAATTTTAATAGAAATTTTATTTCACACTTTAACAACTTGCAGTAAGAAAAACATTTTTCGCAATTTTAATAGTCTATTAACGAAACGAGCGTTATATATCTCTAAAAGCAATATATCTCTTGACATTTTTATTTTTATTTAAAAAATTTCATTTTTCTAATTTTCAATGTCATTTCCTTGCAGCAATATTTCGCATAAATAAAGATATAAATCATGAATATTTTGGAAAAAAGTTAAACTGTGCGATAAGTTCGAAGTAGCAGACTTTCCACACGCCCACTCGACTTTGACAGCCAGTAGTTTAGTAATTATTCCATAAATTAACCAGTTTCCTTTTTCGCGACATTCTTCATTTCAATTACTGAATGTATACATTAAAAGTATCTTCTATATAATTTCATCACAATGTAATCATCATAAACCTTAATTTATATATATTATTATTATGTAACGAAGCTACTACAACGCACTGAAATGTAGAACATCCTCCAAATATCATGGTATAATTAATATAATTAATACAACATATAATTCGGTGTAATTATAGTAAGTACAATATATAATATTCTCGGTATAAACATGAAGGAGTAATTTTCACGTTTATCATGTAAATAATACGGCGCGTTTCCATGTACTTAACCATACTGACAACAAACGGGTTGGTTCGTTTTTAAGAACCGTTCAGACGATCAATATAGAGTTACTCTCATTAATATTCGGACACTATTCAGAACAGTATAATTTTTTCTAAATTTAACCAAACGACTTGAGTTGTTTATTAGAGGTTAGAAGGATTAGTTTACTAGACGACGCGTACAAAAAATTTGAAAGCATCGCAATTTGTGGGAATCGCGAAGAAAATTGTAAAGGTTACCTAACCTGCAATTTTCACAATCTTTAACCGTTTGTAGCTCGTAGCAACATTAATACAGTATTGTCAATATTTATCGACAAACTAAAGTTCCCTAATTAATAAATAATTAATGTTCGTACTATTTATTAATTATTTATTATTTTCCTATTGTATCGTCTGAGGGTCTCTTTACATGCACAATAACATTGGTAACCCTGATATATTGGCAATATAATATGAGCGACTCAGAAGTGATTAACTCCATCGAATTAAATTTATTTAATTTTTTTCATTTATGAAGAATTGAGCACCAAGCATGTGCTTTGATACTAAAATTGGATGAATTTGAAAAAGTCGTGTTAGTCGTTTCGACTTCTGAATAGCTCGTATATTGATCGTTTTGGACGCCCTTTTAGTCATCAGGTCTACAGAAATTTACGACGATGACGTCTAACCGCGAAGAGATCGCCTATGCTTTCAAATCGATGCCAAGGCGGATCTAAATTTGTTTTGCTTAGACTGTACCTACATACATACGTGATCTCCCTTCCAGTTTGTAATCACGAATAATACACACGTATTGTGTTGATTATCAATCCTTGCATAACCACGCGTTCACAAAGTGCATTCGAACGTGATTATTACACCCAGGAAGATAACCAACACGGATATACTGTTACTGCAAATTGTTTTCGTATTTGTATCGATTACGTTTATTGGTAGCGAGAAATGCGAGAAACATGTTGATATATGCGATTCTCCTTTCACATCATATTATTGGATGAAATAACAGCACGGACGATTTATAGCTTCATACTTCGTTCCTATATTCAGAGTATGCAATTACGTTCTGCTTGTTTCCTTCTTCATTTAGGAATTTTGTATGTTATGTAATTTCAAGAGACTTGTGGAAATTAGATGTCGTATATATAATATATAATAATAGCGATAATGTAATATTGTTATATTCTCTTGTGAGAAATATTCTAAGAACTATTATCATTATTATGTAACAAAACGTAATATTTCAGTATTATTATTAGAATGTAAACACTGTTATACTATCTTGAAAATTTATCTAACACAATAGAATAGGATGTAACGACATTTCCACGTGAAAAGTTTTACGTTTGATTTGTAAAACTTTTGTTTGTATATTTGAATATGCCATTTGTTTCGGTGAATTTTAATTAAATAATTACCATTTTATTCAAGTTACTGTGTATCGTGAATTTCTGTTTTATCGATTAATGTAGAAAGCTCTACTTAATCATATACTAAAAATTGAACGAAAGTAAAATTACGAAGGGAAATCAGATAAATGTTCAAGACATATGAGACATAATTTTTCGCGAGTATTAAGCAAAGACGTAAGTTAGGTTAGTTTTGAAACACATAATTCCTCAGTTACGTTTAAATGAATCGAATATGAATTAAAACTCGCTATCCGCCTTCAAAGTGTTGAAACTACATATCTGTTTCAATGATTTCTATTTTTTCGCGAACTTGGAGCAAACAAGTTTCTAGAAGCGTAACGGAGAATTAATGGAAGCGCTTATCCACTTTTTGCTTCCTAGATTTACCATAAAGCGTTAATTAAAATTCTACATAGAATGATTTTATTCAGAACGGATATTACGAAACTGCATATAGTGGTACAGATAAGCGTGCAACCTAATTGTGCGAATGACAGAAATCGCGCGATAACATACACTAATTATCATTAACGCTCGTGGAATCATAGGCGTTTCGAGTTTAATTTCATTTCAATGAAACTTCGCGTTGCCTCCTGTTAAAATCGATATATCTTTTCTGTCATCTTTGATCGAAGTACACCCGTCCCTCAATTTACGCGACACTTTTTTTACGCGAGTCTCTTTTACGCGATAAATGATAACACAATTTACGCGGTAGTTTTTATGCGCGATCTTAATTTACGTGGTCTGAAACGTGGTCTTTTTTCGTTAAGCTATTTGAAATAAATATGTATTTCTAAAACTTATATGTACTAGCTTTTACTTCCAATATTTTTTCTTTTGTACTGACAGACTTTATTTACGCGATTTTCATTCGCGTAAAACGAATCGTGAGGTACGGATGTATATTGGTGAACGTAGCGCAACGAGTGTTTTAATCCTTCGGGTCATATTTGGTACTTCTTTGCATTAATCCGCAATATCCAAGGAGCTATTTCAAAAGTATGCACTCATGCTTCAGCAGTAATACGATTATATAAATATATTTACATCGAACAGAGTTTTATTATATTAGATCGTTTCAAATATTTTTTACGTCCTCGATTACATCTACGAAACTGGTATTAACTAATTTAACCTGTTCACTGTGTTCACTTCTCAAGCAGAAATTAAGAAATTAAATGAAAAAAGGACAAAAATTATAATTAATCACCTCTGTTTGCTCTTTGCAAATATGGATATGACGTATTTTTATATTTAATATAGGCATATACAAATACAATTAAACACGAACAATCCCTCGATAGATAAACTACTGCGTTCGAAGTATTTGTGAATCATTGACGAGTTAACTCGTCTTCCACGATTAACAGGTTAAATGAGAAATTGAAATTAATACGATGTCTATCTGCTGTGCGAACAATTGATATTCACCGGTATACTATAATAATTAAGAAAGAACAGCGTTTGATGAGATAACCTGGCAAAAAAAGAAAATATTTTGAAGAAAATACGATGCTCGCAAGGCTCGCGATTCTGCAGAAGACACCGTGAAGGGTTGAGAAATATCTTCGAAGCGATTTACCCGCGAAATTTGATTCCTTGTCCGTTGTTCAGAGAAACGATAAAACCGTCTCGATTCTTAGAAACCCGTGAGCACATGCCAGTATGTACTGCCGAAAACACAACGTAACCTGCATATTTCTAAATACATCACCAGTTTCTCCTGTGGCCGGGCAATAAATTCAGGGCACAAAGTACCGGCGAATGATCATGGAAGTTCAGCCAGTTCGTAAGATATATGGTGCAGGCTCGCTTAAAATTTGCTCGGCTCGAATGCAGTTAGCTACATAAATAATGACCACCTGTGATTCCGTGCGAGTAGAGCTCACCAGTTGTTACAACCTGCCCCGCCGTATTGCCTCGTTTTACTTAAAACCAGCCTGACAATTATCTTAATAGCCGACTCGGTCGGGAGCGACTTCTCGGTAGCGGAAGCGAGAGGCGCTCCTGAGGACTTTTCATCGAGCCTCGAAGCCACGAAGGATAATCGTCCGAACGTTTCGCGGGCACACACACACCATAATTTCACCGCTGTTTATTCACGATTTTTCACGTTTATTCCACGAGTTGCCCACCGCGTCTACAACGTTAGATAGCCGCAACAGATAATGTCCACTGAGATCCTCTCGACAACGTGGATTGGCGGTTAGCGGAAGAAAATGATGGAAACTCGTGCGGGTACCTCTCAATTTTCGAATTATCGTTGTCTGGACCTCCTATGGCCTTGCTGCGAGAAATCGTTTGCGGGAGAGATTGACGCAACCGGTAACCGCACGAGAACGCGAGTCGGCTAGCTGGTAAAGTGACGCAATCGAGACTTATTGGCGATTAGCGAATTATGAAAATAGTTATGGTCATTTCTTTGGTTGCACGCGTGTAGTCTCGTTATGTCAGACACATAGGGATGAGTAATTGGAACTGATAAAGTTGTATGCTTAACCGAAATAGAACGTGCTACGATTAAGCGAACTGTCTCTCTAAAGTGGAACGAAGTTGGAGGTGAACGATACGGTTTTGTTCTGTCTGGAATTTTTTCGCATTTTACTACGAATATTTGATAATTATGTATGTAACAGCGAATAGGAAAATGGTTAATCGTTGTGCGTAACCAGTTACCTGTTTGTCATGAAGAAATGGCAGTATTTTGTGTTGCGACGAGTATACTCGTTATGCGTAAAAAGTAGTTACAATTTGCTGTTTAAATTGCAATTTTAGTGAAAACTAAAACATATTAAACTACTGCTACTCTGTTTTTTACTTTTTCTTTTTTATTTTCATGTTTTATTTTCAAACAAATCTCTTTTTCACACATTCATCGCCAAAGTTACCAAAAAGCCCTGTCAGTAATAAAATTAAAAAATAAAACAGTCATTTGATTACAACTTAATTCTATATTATAACAGCCGCACATACTCTGTGTTTGACGAGTATACTCGTCATCGCTTACTTTTGGCGACACGTTTTAGGTATACACTTTCCAAAGAGGTCGCAACAGCTGACTGGTTAAAAAAAACGTAGAATGTAAAGTGAGAAATTTCGCGGTGAATAATTGTGGATAAATGCAAGTGCAAATTGTTGAAACAGGATGTTGGTACAAGCAATGAGTGGTAATTAAAAAATTGCTTGGACAAAGTTTCAAGGTTAACCGGGAGAAGATAGGAGTACTTGAAACGAACTTCAATATGAAATAATGAATTGCAAAAATGAAAGTAAAATTTATTTCGTAACGCAGAGTACAATCTAAAGTTCAGCTCTGCTACACTGTTGAAAAAAAAATACAGAATTACTTACAATGTAATATATACATTCATCAGTATCAAATGAATCATAGCACTCGTAGTCAGTCAATGAAACAATAAACTCTCTATTAATGAATTACCGTTTCATCGTGTTTATTTGTTACTTAAACGGAACATACACTGCTTGCTAAAAAAATTGCACCACCTAGAAATTGAAGTTGCACAAATTTGGAAATCACATATTTTTCGGGCTGCTCTGAGAGCAATGACCTTTTTCACTAATGGGTCATTAATGACCCAAGGGAAATTTCACTCTTCGAAATTAACTTCTATTTTTGTATCGAAGAAAGTTCTAAACACTTGACTCAACAATCGTATAATGTAGCAGACACTTTGATAAGTATCCCAAAATTTCTTCGAATTGTTCGAAAATCCAGAAGAGCAAAAAATTACACTTGGGCACAAACGAATCAGTTAGCGTATGGAGTGTGAAAAATTACATTTGCCCATGGGGGATTGACCAAATTTTAATCATTTTTCCCTATCAACGCTCCAAGCGAGATTCGTAAATTTTCAGATTTGTCCAGTTTCACTTTGAACGTGTTGCAATTTTATTGGCGAGCAGTGAAGAAACTGTACATAGTTTGAATCATACACGGTATCGTAATCGGTCTAGTGCAAACGTCATACGATTTATCATTGCACAGGCTGTGATCTCGTAATGCGACAATGTCCCGTTCGTATCAAGGACGATGTATCATCATTTCAGGCGAACTCTATAAATCTCCGCTTCCCTTACGCCATCTACTACTACGATGACGCGCGAATTCTACTCCGAAGTGAGACAAGCGGCAATTAAAATTTGAATTGTTTGTTTTATGGTTCCAGTGAGCATGGCCGTGCTGATGTTTTTCCTCTTCGGTAAACCGTACAAACGTGGATTCTTCTGCAACGACGAGTCGTTATATCACCCGTTCCACTCGTCGACGGTAACCAGTGCAATGCTTTACGTCGTTGGCCTTTTCCTTCCTATATGCACGGTGAGTCACCCAGCTGGGCGAGAGTCTCGATTTCCTCGCTTCAAAAAGAAACGCCAGACGATACTTCGTTGACGCCACATTCGTTTTTTTTTTTCTTGTCGTTTAGCGGTTAGGCTGTTTTGTACGAGGTGTTTCTTAATACGCGAGGAAGTCTGACGGGAGGGGGGATTCCCAAGTACAAATCGCCGATTTTTATGAAACTTACGTTATAATATATATTTGACATATATTTTTTTACGCGTCAACTTGCAAGTTTCAGAGGATGAAAATAGCTCTCAAAATTGGTTTTAGAAAAATTGGTGTTTATGTTGGTATTTACACGAAGTGATATAATTAACGGTGTGTTTGCGCGTAAGGTAAGGTAGATTTGCCATTTGACATAAATAGAAAATTTTCAAGTAGAAATCTGTAAAATTGGCGACAATTACATTATCAACAAATCTCAAGATAACAACAGCACAGACTCTATGGAAAATTTCGTGGAAACTGATAAACCGTCGTCTAATATGTGGCAACACGCTGCAAATGCAAATAAGAAACGTAAAATCAGCCCACCCAAGAACCAGTTAATAAACGACTCAGATATACATCAAGACAAATGGCTGACAAACGTACTTCTTGAAATCTCTTTCAACATATTACCAGAAATTATAGGCGAGCATTCGAAGCCTCCTCAAATTATCCAGCCTCTTTTGGAAATCTTGAAAGAAACATCACACGATAATTACACGTTGAAGCGATTAAAAAAAAAGACAATCGAACGTGGAATTGTACATGGAGAACCTCGATCTGTACAATTATCACGTACACATCGTTCTCCGATCTTTGACTTCTAGGTCTGGTACAATCGGATCGAAAATTAAAAAGCCACCCTACTGACAAAAAATGATCCCAGTCAGCTCTCCCAGACGTATACAGATTTGTGAGACGCCCCTCTAGTAGCTGAAACGTTGGCAAGTGGTGTAGTCTCGCGAGGAAATAAAAAAAACTTCCTATCTTTTTATCTAATTTCCTGACGACACCGAGCGAGGCGCGCAGCAGCTGTTCTTTATCTGCTTCTTGCTCGTCTCTGTCAAATAGAGTCCCTCCGGTGGCGATCTAATATAATCCCTAGATATTTTCGTAGAAATTTTTCCACTTCTGTCAGCGAGACGTCAGTCGGCGTAACGTGAAAAAGAGAGAGCGTAGAAGGTGCGATCGAAACGGAAACGCGCGTATATACATATGTATATAAGTATAGGTGCGAACGCATAAGGATGTCCGCACATATGGGATGCAACGAAGAAAGAAGGGTTATTCGTTAAGTTTCGGTGGTCGTGGGAATCGATTTACGGTATCTGGAAGTGGTGCACGTGCAAGTCGATGTATTTTTGCCGAGTAGCACGAGAGCAGAAGAGACTGCATCCTCTATTTGCATCCTTTGAAATTGCACTCCGCCATGGTCAGACTACACGAAGGGTCGTTAGCCACTAAAGGAAACTGAACAGATGTATATGTATGTGCACCGTAAGTTTCTTCATCGGTTCTGGGAATATTTTCATATTTCCTCCACATGTGCCCTATACATAGGAGTCGTTGGAAAATCGTTCGAATTCCGTAGATAGCTTAACGGTATTTATAGATCCTGCACGATATGTCTTACGACATTGGCTATTTTGAACCGCGCGGCAAGGTATCCATAAACGAGGTGATCGAAGGTAGTCGAACAGCGGATATTTGCTTTTATTTTCAACAAAAACAACGCGAGATCGTCGAACTTGTCGGTGCTCCTTTTTCATCGTGTGCATTAATTATCGATGTTTTGATCGCGGTACAGATTTCGAATTGTCACCTTTTTCCTTACGTTTCTTCATCACTGTATTTCTGTGGCATCGAAAAGTGAAGGTACCAATTACGTGTACAGTGATATAGAGTACGTTTGAGAAAGAAGAGATTTTTGTGGAAAAGATTACCGTATTTTTCGGACCATAAGACGCACCCGAAATTTATGGGACGATTTTTAGAAAAGAATATTTTATTAGGTATATAAAGATATTTTCAAATTCTTACTTAATTTATTTATTGTTCAAATAATTCGTACTAGCAATATTCAGTTCATCTCCACTCTCGGTACTGTCACTCATCTCGTTAATGCCACCGTTCGAACTTCTCTGATAGCTTCGATACAGTATAAAGATTCGTATTTTAATGTTACCTTCGGACCATAAGACGCACTCCAATTTTAAGTCGACTTTTCTATGTAAAAAGGTGCGTCTTATGATCCGAAAAGTACCGTAAATTGTAAATGTAAAATTTTCTCTGAAAACAAAAAAAATGAAATTTGGAACTTGAAGTGTTATATTACAATTATATGTAAAGTTTATGAAAAAGAATTTTTAGTCGAAAATATTTTTTTCTTTTTTTTTTTTTTTTTTTTTTTTAAGAAAAATGTTAAAGGAAATTAATCTTTTTTCGTAGTAAGAATGATGGATACGTAATTACACACGCTGTAATTATATCAACATATGACTGTTTTCGCATGAAATGTAAATACGAGTTAGTTTCAATTTTATCTGTATTATCAGTTTACCTATTAAAAGTCTTTATCTATATGTTTTTATTTTCCATGTTAGCTTTAGGTAGTCAGCGTTATGGCCTTGCTGATAAACTATCAAAATAGAATTACGGTGAAATAATGTTAAAACTATGCTCATGCTTATTTCGAGTACAATACACGCGAAAACAAGAATCAAGCTACTCAAACAGATTAACCAACACTTGCTACCCTTTACTTACTCTAATCTTCTTGATATCTTCTGTGCCGAATTTGCCGTGCAAATTGAAGTTTTTACATCGTTATTATTAGCTTCGATGTTCACTTCAATGTCAGTTAAAAGAATGTCACGTCGAATAATTCTTTTCGACTAGATTCACATAATTGATACAAAGCCACCAAGTTTCTATCGCGATGGCATCCGCAGCTTGCCAGAACAATAGCGAAAGGTCGTCAAGAATAATGGAAATTATTTCGACGAGTGATCTGCTTTCATTTGTTTTTGTTTTTTTCAAATAAATCTTCGATTGTACCCAAAAACCGGAAAGAATTCATTTCTACATCCGATACGTGATCGTGAATCTTTCTACACATCCCGAAAGAGTAAAGAAAATGTGTATTATTTTGTGAGAAACACATTGGGTCCGGGAAATAAAGTATTCCGTGATTTTTCAAGCTGAATTACATTCTCCGAATTGTATTCTCAATCAAACATATACATTTCTTGTTCCCCGATAAAAATGCTATTCGATCTGTCCGTGAACATACATATATAGTGGCACTTGAAATAATAAGCGGGCCCTTGTTAGCAACGATCCCTCTTCTCAGCTGTGAGCCGTTCACAAGAATTTCATCTGAAGTCGTTTGTTTGCGCGTTCGTCTGCGTGAAACCGCGTTTCACTGGCACACGAATTTTCTACCTGTGGCTTCCCAGGAATCTGAGAGTGGTTCTTTCCTTAGCATTGCCACGGCTCGTTATAACCTCGGAACGAAGCTTTCGTTTCCTTATTCTTCGAGCAGAAGGAAAATCAGATAGGGGGATAAGTTGATTGTATTCACAGAGGAATTGTTATTTTAATTTACGTACTTCCAGTGAAAAGGTAGGAGAAAAAGGAGAATTACCAGTGAAATTAATTGAAGCAAATGATATTCAGAATAAGTTTAAAATTTATGTATTGATCGATTTTTTAATAAAGTTCCTTCACAATGAGCGTCACCTTCAAAAATTTCTACTTCGATACAAATTTCAAAGATTGAAGTGGTACTCTTTAACCCTCGGACAGCGGATGCCGGGTCAGATAAGACCCAATGCTAAGATCCTTTTCGCACGCAAACGAAACCACGTTTTCTAGTTTGAAAATTATGCAAATATGATTGAAATAAGAGAGTCGTGACACTGTTTCAAATGCCGGTTGAAACGAGAGATATCTAAATTCGGGTCACCGGTGACCCAACATCCGCCATTCAAAGGTTAAGAGGTTAGACTCACATCTAAGGTCTGAAAGTGATACCTAACTCTGGCATTTTTTTTTTTCAACATAATAATTGACTCGATCGAAAACTTTTCACAAGAGCTTTACTATATTACCCTTAAAGTATACGCAAGTATTTTTTCATTTAATTTCTTTACAAAATGGCGGCGCTACAGCCGTATCGCCAAATCTCTATTTCGAACGAACGACCCCACGATGCTGTCCTCTGCTGCCACGTGGTTTCACTTAGAACAAAATATAAAAAATTTTCATGGTCTACATGCCAATTACCGAAGAAGTTCGTAGGATTTTAAAAATATGTCGAGTTTTATAGAAATGGTGAGAATTAAAAAATTTTTTCTTCAAATTTTAGGCAAATATAAATATACTTCTGCATGCGATTACTGTAAGAGACGTGTCTGTAACGTCCACTCTACGCAAAACGTGCAATAATATAAATTTAGAATAAATATCATTTGTTTTTCATTATACATGCTTTCGTATACGCGCGACGAAAATGTGAACGTAATTCAAGACCGACTAATTATTAGTTTATCGATAATGGTTTCGAGCTCGAGCGACCGTCACTGATTAGTAGAATATCGGTGAGGAGCTCGAGCGACCGTGAATACATGTATTAGTGAAATATATCCATGTGGGTCAGAATTGACTTCGGCACGAGAATTCCGAGCTGCATTATTCGGAGGGTTAAACTCGGAGAGTAAGAGAGAGGGCACTTAATGAATTTTACCCAAACCGATGGATAGGAGGACGTGGAGGATCAGTATCGTAAGTCAGTTCTTCAGACCGTAACCCCATTAGATTTCTTTCTCTGGGGACCACTCGAAAATCTTGTCTATCAAGAAATACCTGCTATACCGGAAAATATTAAACAACGGATTACTGCAGCATGTGTTGGAACAAGTTTAGAGGCGATAAGACGTGCATCTTCTGTTTGAAATAAACGTATAAGCTCTCCTTCAATTTGTCATTCCATCTTCCATCGAGTGTCGTTTAAATCACGTTAAGGTCCTTCGTAATTGTCCAAACGATCGGTTCCTTTTTATCCGTGATCACAGAACAATCGGCGAAACCCGTATAGCTGGCTATCTACCGCACCAAGTCTTGAAACCCACAATCCCATAAGTAAATGAATTGTTCAAAGATAGAAAAGCGACTCGTCCCTTTTTCACGCGGCGGTTCTTCCCCTCGGGGCCCGAAGAAAGAACCGTGGAAACAGGTAAAAACGAGGGCCGAACCTGCTGTTGTATTTCATTCATTCGTTGCCCCTCACGGCTACGTATCACCTGGCAACTTTTACCTGGAATCTGGCCGTTTAACCCACTTCTGTTGATGCGGCGACAGATCGGTAAAAGCCGCAGGTAAGATTATCGGCTTCGGGCCTCTCAAGAATTTCGAATCCGTCGCCTTTTCTCCACGCTTTTAATCGTAGATTATGTATGTATATACCTGGAGTCGTCTCTGGCGCGTTGCCTTTAATCAATCTTCGAGAGAAGAACAGGCCGACTAGCTGGAACACGTGGAAGCAGATTAATGATTCACGTTCTATACCCCGAGGGTCGTTGAACTACTTGCCTTTCGTCTTTTTAAACATTTTACTTTCTCTCTTGTCACACCTTTGATCGATCGGTTAATACAGGGTGATTCTAGTAACTGGGTCAGGCTACAACTCTGTTTCAAGTGAAGTTCGAAAAGTATCGTACGTAAAAACATTGCAAGCTCAGCATTCTATGGTACGATTTTTTTTTTTTTTAAGTGCATTTGTGCACTTGTAAAGTGCAACTGCAATTTTATTTCTTGAAACGAAGCTACATCATATTTTGTTTGCGTAAATTGACTTTTAAATTGACATTTAAATTAAGATACATATCTACAACGTAAAGTTATTATAAAGTTGTGCAGATAAGAGTTTATTCGATCTTAAATTTGCCGTGCAATAAGATTGCACGAGAAATGATAATTACAAATATCGTGGTAGACGTGAAGAAAATAATTCTGTTCTAGATGATAGCAGGTGAATATCTTCACGCGAAATACTGCAAAGCAGAATCGTCGAAGATACTATTTGGCTACAATATTCCTCCTTGGATGTGGAATGCATATGAGAAGGTATGTTTTGAAAAATATTTATACTCTGTCGAGATAAAACATTCGCTACTTTTTCTCTCGATAAATACATTAAAACGCGGTTCTAAAAAAATATCGTGGAAGCAGGAAAGCTTGCAACTCTCTATTGAAAATAGCCTTTCATCCTATGCTTTTAACACCTTTCTTTCCCTTATACTATGTCAATATCGAACTCTTTCTGTCAATATTTAAAAAATTTTTTACTGTTTCGTGCAAATACATTGGAAATCTTTAAGGCTTTTAAATATTCTACCTTGAATAACCCTAACCTTGAAAATTTCGAAAAAAATGTACTATAATCGTATGAAAGGCCTTTTTGAACCATCTCATGCGACACAAAAAGAGAAACAAATTTCGTTCGGTCCACTAGCAACAGAATAAATCTGAGGTGATCCCTTTAGGCGGTCCACCCTGTATGCAATGTATCGTAATGCAGGGTGATTCCCTCGCTAGTTAACCTAAAGGCAGTGCCGCCAATCACACCGCGGCGATAACGCCGCTGTCGGTTGTATAATCTGTCGACCGGTCTTTGATGTCACAGCGAAGACCGGCGACAGATCACACACAATACCGACGCGATATGATCGGCGGCACTGTCTTTAGGTCAACTAGCGAGGGAATCTGCTTTACGAGTAATTGCTCTTTACTGCATTATATTTTTGCAAAAAGATATATTTATTTATCACAATACACGTACTTCGTATCTTTAACCCTCTGTAACACCACGTGACTTGGAAGTTACGTGTCCATTTAGGTATCTATATTTCACAGTCTCATTTTATTTATTTATTGTTACACTATTGCACTATATTGTTATACTGTTACGTTATTACCAGTCAATCTTTTACAATAATCATTACATTTTTATGATAATTATAATTTAAAAAATTCATTATTTCGTATTTATTTTATTATTTTTTACATTTACTCTGGCATCTCCCGTGAAAATGTAGAAAAGAGTCAGCCAGAATTTGCCTTCTCACGAGCAAAGAAGAATCAGGATAATAGAGGGTTAGATTGATCAATGATGAAGAGTAATTAATAATTAATACGTTAACTTACAAAATTGAAAGTTCACTTTGCATATTACTGCATTAGTATTGATATACTTACCGGTTACGATTATAAATGTTTGTAACACGTGCACGTGATTCCTTACAACCGTACTTTCTCCATGTTTCAGGTCGGAATTTTCGGTTTCGGAGCGGCAACCACCGTTTTAATTACCGATATCGGAAAGTACACAATCGGCCGTCTGAGACCCCATTTTATGACTCTTTGCGTACCTAACATTAATTGCAGCTTGGCGGAGAATCAACACAGATACATCGAGAATTATTCCTGCACCGAAAATATTTCGCCGAAATTCCTAAAGGAGATCAGGTAAACATTTCTTTTCACACACGAGAAACCTTCGAACGACTTGAATTCTTTGGCTACCAATTTCATAAAGATAGGATGAAAATTAGAAAAATTAAAATTTACTTTCTTTATTTACAATATTTTTGTATACACGCGTATTTATTCGGCCGTTGACCTGTATAGAGACTGATCGTCGCATCTGTATATGTGTACATGGATACACGACGTGGATACGTGTATTTATTTATTAATCATTTTTTTAGCAATAATACTAGTTTTTAGTAATACTTCTGAAAATCGAGATTTATTTGCCCAACTAAGGCACGTTTGCAATCAGTTTGCAATTTTCATTGCGGTATTGGAATACTAAAGGAAAAAAGGAACACGTTATCCTAAGAAAGATAGACGGGGAAGCCCCTGCTCGTAAGACAAAGAAAGCATTTGCCAAAAAGAGACAGATGAAAAAGGTGTACAGTGGTAAGACATAAGACGAGGAGGAGGATATTGCCGCCAGAAGTGAAATAAAGATCGCGTTTCTAAACAGATACGCCCATGCGCCTATACGCTGACCAGTTGTACCACTACATATACATACAGGTCTCGCTTGGTAGGGTTCCCCGGTGTACAAAAGCAGCGGAGGAGAAATGGTCTATAAGAGAGGCCAACCGAATTGGCCTCTGCTTGAAAAAAAATGTTATTTAAGAATTAGCCAGCCTGCAGTATTCGACGGATTGTATCAAATGTTTATTCAACATAATCTAAAAAAAACATCGTTTCCGAGTAAACAGCGATTTTCTACTCGAATAGTGTCGCTTTTCAGCAAATTTTTTACAGTTTTTCATAATTTGTTCGTAGGATGATTATAATAATTTTCATATCAACGATAACGTTGAATTTACATTGGAGTACGATAAAATAATACGATTCTCGGCAGTAAGTTATTTTCCCGATGAATGACTGATGCAGTGATATTATCGACACAAAATAATA
>NW_017100242.1:4762074-4762308 GCF_001263275.1 Habropoda laboriosa
ATTTGCTTTATTGACAAGTAGCAGTTTATTGAGTGCTACGAGCAAGCAAATTGATGCTGACACGTCTCTTATTAACATCGTATAAAGGGTGGGGCAATAACTGTGATCACCTGAAACGTCCCCCTTAATTTTGCAGATATGAAAAAAATTGTATTTAAAGAGAGCCGTAACATGCTAGTAATATTTTTTCTTTTTTTGTGGGTGAAGAGTTGTCGACGATTTCAAACTCACCTG